>NC_053435.1:101291792-101591792 GCF_007990345.1 Gossypium hirsutum | reverse complement strand
AAGAAAGAGCATGATAGAAGTAAATGAAGAGGAAGAGAATGGGTGGTTGACACGCAGTACAACTTGGTTGAAGCGCTCTGTTTCAGTGGTTGGTGAGACTGTATCAGGGTACCTTGGAACTGCTGGTCCTAGGGACCCTATTCTGGACGAGGAGCGATGAGTTCACTCTCACCTTCGCTTTTGCTGCCAATTTCAATTATTCAAGTTTTCCTCGGCTTTCCTCGAAGCATCATTTCCATGGTTGAAAAGCTAACAAATTTTCTACCTCTTCTGATTGAGATTCTCGATTGCAGGAAAATAAATTGGGAAGAAACCTTGTTATTTATTTATAACATTTATTTCCATCATCAGTAGTGTGTATGCTTTGTAGTACGCACTGGCCTAAATGGCACCCCATAAATTTTGGATCCCCTTTGCATTTAGTAATTTTTATATCAGAATTTGGCTACAGACAGGCACGTTCATTTATGATTTTTTATTTTATTTTATTGGTTGTGGATGTTTATAGATGATGTGACATCGTGTTATACATATATATATATTAAAATAGTACGGGTGAGGTTGTGCTACAACTCTAAACTTGGTTGGATTGGGATAACATTGACATTCATGTATACATGCAAATAAAGAAAATAGGAGAGCTAAGGAGAGGCAACCCTTAGAAAGAAAACAATAAATAAAATGCTTATTCTTAACGCCATCTCCTGTCTTGTTCTGTTCTGTCCTGTCCTGTCAGTTACAATTGGACCCACTCTCTTCCACGCCAAGATTGTAACGTCCACCTCCCCTTTATCACCGGCGTGCCTCCTGCCAACTAACCTGTATACAATTTTCTTTTTCTCTTAAAAAGAACCCTTGAAATGATTAGTTATATCTAATCAACAAAAATATATATATGAATTATGGTATGCTTAGTTATAATCATGTGAATCACATATAAATACCATTGGCATTGAAAAGTGAGTGCATGTATCTTTAAGGTCCTCGGCAACACAATTTGTAAACTTAAGTGGATTTATTCAGCAAAACATGAAAATTAAGAAGCCAATATTATTTTTCACTGTCTGTGTTTTCTTTTTCTTAATTTGTGGATATAGTGGGAATATCAAAACAAAAGAATGCCCCCAACAATTTGAGTTTTGAGTAAAAGAGTAACGTGCACATGCGTGTGCATGCGGGAATCTAAGATTAGCCTTTCTACATACGTCTACACCAAGCTTCCTCAACTCTACAGCACAGCAGTGGTGCTGTTGCACGGCAAGTGATATTTCAGGCCTCGCCCACTCACCTCAAAAGCTCTACCTCCCTCCCCCCCCTTTACCTATCCCTATTTATACTTTTCTCTGGTTTCTTCATCATCATCTTAATCATACTTTCTAGCATGTAAACTCCCTATAATAAAATGGGTGCTTTTCACTTCTCATCATCATTCTTGCGGGTTGCATCCATGCAGGATTTCAGGTTAAGTTTCTGTTTCGTTTATAAGAACGAGAGCCAACTGTTTGTTCAGTGAAGAAGGTTGCAATATTTGTTTGAACATGGAATATTGGTGATCAATATCATTCATCCACGCAAAGGGGAATCAAGCACTCCTGGTCCGATCCACATGTATTAAATAATTGATTATCTGTATTTACCCTTCTCTTTAATGAGTTCACAGTTTAGCCTCCTCTACCTACCCATCCTGCCTTTCTTTTATTATATTCTTTGTCCAATTTACCTTGTTTTATTAGCATAAAGAATGTAAGAAATGTGTCGAAAGTGGTTAATGTAATAAAACTTGCATTATATTTCATATCATTAATTCAGTGTGCATGCATAATTGAATCAGCTTTTTCTTAGGTTATGCAATAAAAAGCTAAATGAAGCAAATAATTATCCTATCTTTATTGCACACCTAAAACTCAATGTTTTGTCCTAATATAACATTCATTTGGTTGGTTTACCATGTTTTAGTTCAGGAGGAGGACTGCATTATTATTTCTTATCTTACTATTTATTTTATATCTCTGGAATTTCTGCAATTGTAAAATCATAATGATGTTTGTATTTTCTATAGATAACCATTGTTTGTCCATGCTCATAAATAATAAGGTTTATTGGTGTAATAATGAAAGAATTTGATCCTACTTTCCCTCTTTCTCATTTGAAGTTCATATGGTACCACCAATATTTATATTACATTATAGATATCTCAACTTCTAAAGAATTCTACTTATTTATATTATATGGAATAATTAATAAAAATAATAATTACTTATCTTGCTTCCTTTAAACAAAAAAATGGTCACAAACAGCCTAATGAATCGATGCATGCACGTAGTAATGGGAATGAAAGAGAATTCTTTTAATATATATTTAATATTCTTAATTAATCGATGTGAGAGCATATTTTTCCCTCAACATTTTTTAGTGGATTAAAATAAAATTATAATTTTTACAATTTTTATTATTTTAATAGTTTATATCTTTATAATTTTTAAAAAATTAAGTTAAATTAATATTATTTTTAGACAAATTAAAGTGTAATTTTATTTTTATTAATTTAAAATTTTAAAAATTTTAACAAACCTAAATATATATATTTTTCATTTTTGCCAACCTCCCTGCTCAACACTTTTCTTTAAATAACAAGGGTATGGATAGTGTTTTGACGAGGGGCGAACGGATCCAAAATTGGTTTGTGCAGATTACATCATTATTTATGTAAAGATTGTCTGACTACATCTATGATGAAGTGATAATTTTGTCTTTTCTAGAAAATGATATATGAGAGAAAAATGATTAGTGTAATAATTTGCAAAAAAAAATCTTTATTATTTATTTTTTAGGAATGAGCCAAGAAGGTAGAATTAAGGATGAAAATCCCACAAACAAATTCAAAGGTCACTGCTCCTCTGTATTTATTTATTAATTGTGAATTTGATTCAAAATGAGTTTTATAAATAAAACCAGCTCACTATTGCAATGATTTTGTAAGGCCTGGCTTGAGTTAGAGGTGGTTTGGGTCCAGGTCCAATAAAAAATTTAGTTATGTCTTTTTTACGGACAAAAAATAGGTTTAAAATTTTATTAAAATTTGGCCTGAAAAAAAATTCTAAAATTTGGGTTCACTATGTAGGTATTATTTTTTTATATTTTTATTTAATTTTTAAATATATATTATATAAAGAATACTAAAAATATTAAAATAAATATTTTTCAATAAATTAAAAATAAATTTTAAAAAATATGTATATTTAAATAACAGTAAAATAGATGTAACTTAACAAGCAAATGCTTCTAAAATAATAAAAAAAATTAACAATAAAACAAATGTTATATAATATCCAAACAATAACAATAAAATAGTAGTAACATAATAGTGAAATTGTAGTAAAATAGGGAGAAAATAACAAGAAAATAGCAATAAAACAACATAAAAAAATATTTTTTATCCTTTTGTGAATTTGGGCCGGGCCAAGCTTGGACCAAAAATGTCTTACCCAAGGCTTGACCTGTTTTTTAAATGGGTTTTATTTTTTTTGCACAAGCCCGTTTTTCAACCTATATTTTTACCCAAACCTTCTTAATTTTCGAGTAGACCTTCGAATTAGACCGGGTGGCTCGAACCATAGACAGTTCTAGCTTAAGTAATGAGATCAACGTTTCTTCTCTTAGAAACCTTAATTTTCATGTCTACTCATGCCAAAAGAAAGAATGAAAGAAGCAAAAACAACGTAGAAGCATATTATATTATTAAGATGACTTTTGGCAAGAATGAGGTTCTTCAGTTTAGGGGTGAGTATTTGATTGAGTCCGGTCAGATCGAGTCAAAAAATTTCGAGTTAGTCGAGTCGGAACGAATCTTATTATTTGTACTCAATGTTGTGCTTACACGAACTGATTATTTAACTAGTAAACAAAGTATAAAATTATTTAACAACATAAACAATATAATGGTTTTGCCTTTTAACTTAATTAGTAAACATTTATCAGAACAACGTAGTTTTATATTTTAACTTAATAGTTTTGACTTTTAACTTTAGAAAAAGTAAGCATTTATCAAAATAATGTAGTTTTGCCTTTTCTTATTCGGATTTTCGGATAACTCAAATTGTGTAATTCACATTCGAGTTAAATCAAAAAAATTATTTTTTTATTCGAGTTGATCCAAATAACTTGATTAACTCAAATAACTCGAACTATTTAATTCAAAATTTAAAAATTTTATCGAATTTTTCAAATCGAATCAGATTTTGCTTACACCTACTTTAGTTAATTGAAGAAACTTCTTTAGATTTGATTAGGGTTATGTAATAACTTTATTTTGTTTTCAAAAAAAAAAATAAAACAAAAACAAAAAGTTTCATATATTAAAGTAAGGTGATTCATACCAAAAAAAAAAAGAAAAAAAAGGCATTAACTACATTCACTTAGAGGTGTACAAAATTTTTTTAAAATTTAAAAAATCAAAGTGAACTGAAATGAAAATTTAAATTTTTTCAGTTTTTTTTATTTAACTAATTTTAAAGTTCATTTAATTGGTTTATTCGATTGATTTTTAGTTTTGATATTTTAAATCAAATAAGTCGATTAAAATTTTAGTTATTAAACCCATAAGACATAACTTATTTATATACCCAAATCCAAATTTAAATCTTAAACTTAAATATACATTAAAACTCAATATTCTTTAGAGCCAAAACCCATTAAAACTTTATAACTCAATACCCTATTAAATTTAAAACCCAATTTGAAATGATAATTTTTTTATGATATTCATTTTATCAATATAAAAAAAACTTAAAAGCTAAACACATTAAGGTTGAAAAATGCCATGAAATGGTGTTTTTGAAAATTTTGATAGTATTTACTATTATTGTCAAAAAGTGTTTACGGGAATATAAAATTTTTATTTTAAACATAAAATTATAAAATAAAATATTTAATGAGGAGATGCTAAAAATTTTAGCTTAGGTTAAAATTAAAATTAAAATTTAATGTTTAATTTGAAAAACTATTTGCTTATCAGTTTTTTTTTTTATTTGAAATCATGGTTTCAAATGCTCAGTTCAAGTCATCCATTCTATGACTTTTTCCCTAAAGAAAAGAAAATAAAAGTGATACGACGATAAAAATTCTAAAAACCCAGAAGCGATACCATAAAAAATCTAAAAGGCCTAAAATTAAAGTGGAACAAAGAAGACAATTACGTGAAAAATTTTTAAAGGAAATAAAATGCGTACCTCAATTAGAAAATATTTTTTCCAACTCAAACAACATAAAAAAACCTAAAAACCTTAAAAATTTTCGATTTGGTTTAGAATAATTCTATTTATTCAATTTTCGATATAAAAAATTATAAGGTGAGTAAAATCCAATTCGATTCGAAAAACTCAATAAAAAATTTAATTTTGAATTAAATAATTCGAATTATTTGAGTTAATCAAGTTATTCGGATCAATTCAAATAAAAAATTAAGTTTTTCAGTTTAACTTTATTATGAATTACACGATTCGAGTTATTTGAAAATCCAAATAAGAAAAGGCAAAACTATGTCGTTTTGATAAATGTTTACTTTTTTAAAAGTTAAAAAGCAAAAATAAGTTATTTTGATAAATACTGGCCCATTAAATTAAAAGACAAAACAATTGTATTGTTTATGTAGTTAAATAATATTATACTTCATCTACTAATTAAATAATTGATCCACGTAAATGCAACATTAAGTATAAATAATAGGATTTGTTAACTCGATTCAACTTGACTCGAAAATTTTTGACTAGATTCGATTCGATTAAAAAAAATTTCAAATTGAGTTCGGTTGCTAAAATAGAATTTGGCAACTCGACAAACTCAATTTTTTTTAATTCGATTTGACTTGACTTGATCGAATACTCATTTTTAAAAACCATACCAACTAAATGCTGTAAAAAGCAAATAGTAAAAATTCTCGTTTGGAAACAAAATCAAAATGGAATAAAATATGTTAAAAGGCGAGAATAAATTCCGAAATAGAATTATTCAATTTTAATTATAGTTTGGAAACAAAATTAAAATGGAACAAAATCTATTAAACGGCAAGAATAAATTCCAAAACAGATTTTATTCAATTTTAATTTTTTACTCTCAAATAAAATACAACAATTTTTTTTCTTTTCATCATGGTGCCTCGTTCATCTAAAATTAGAGAATTGTAAAATAATAAAATCTGTCTTAAGATTGTTGGATAAAACACGTTAGCGAACAAATATAAATATAAATAAACAAATATTTATATAAAAATAAAATAAATATTTATATTTAAAATATCAGATACGAAAAATCAATTAAGTAAATAAGATTGAAAACCCATAAATCGAATAAAATAATTGAGTTTTACTAGATGTTGAGACATGTTTTACATAGTTTTCTTAAGACAGATTCAGCCGCTCCTATGATATTTGGAGAAATGTTAGTCGGTTGTCTCCCAGGATACAACAACAAGATGATTGAAGCAGTAGCACCTCTGCAGTGATCAACGAACAGATTTTGCTTTATTGTATCACTGAAACATTGAAAAATATGGAGAGGAAAAAAGAAGAGTTTTCAAGATAAAAAAAAAATTCGATACAAAATATGCGTTAAAGGAACATTTAAATCAATTTGAATAAAATAAAATAAAATTTATTAAAATTAAATAAAATCAAGGTGAATGTCTTTTTAAAACAGATTCTTTATATTTGTTGTGAAAAAAAATTGTGTTGGGTTAAAATATTTGTAACCTATTTTGAGGCCAACATTTCACATCATACAAGTGCCCTTGATCTTGATGGATATGGATCTACACCCCATTCTAGGCGTGGGGTAAGATTTCAAATTTAATCATTCAGTTGCTTTTTAAGTGTGTTTTTATATATAAATAAATCTTACACTTAATATTTAACTAAGGTGGGATTTAAGCTTTTTTTTTTTCCTTAACAAATATTTACAAGTAGCTTACTTTTAGTATCAATTTCTCATTCATCACTTAACTATTTTGAACATATAATATACTGTTATAAATGTCTCATGGAGTAGAATATAAAACTATAATTTTATAATTTAACTCTCTACATTTACCAATCGATAATATGACTCAAAGTTTTTAAAAGTTACAATTTTTCCAACAATTTTCTGGTAAATTGATTTTTTTTTATTATCAATTTTTTGTTAAAGACTGAAATGCTTTTTTAGACGCATTTACCTACATTAATTTACAAATCAAATATCGTAACATATAAAACACTCGATTCTTGTGTTGCTTGCGTTGATTATTGGGTTTGGTGGGTAATTCCAGTTTTGATAAAGTAGTTAGTTCCGTTTCGTGATAAAATATTAGACGTTGTAGGAATAAAATAGCATCTTATTTGCGTAATTTCTCTTCATAATTATATTCATATTATGATTTAAGAATGAGTCAAGTTGTTTGTTAGAAGACGAATCCCGAAATCTCAAATCCTTCTTCCTCGAAAAAGAAACGAGGGAGGGAGTGAGGATCAATCAATTTTCAAGCAAACAAGGGGAATTTGATTCGTTCGCCAGGCCCTCATATCAAGACAACACACTGCACTTTCACTCTCTCATTACTACCATTGCTGCCTCGCCGCTCATTGTTCCTCCGCACGACACATCTCACATGGTGCACGTTATTTGTTCGACATAATGTTTCCATAGCAATAACACCCCCCCCCCAAAACCAAAACCCCACCTCATCTTCATTCCTCAAAACTTTTGTTATACCTGAATAAACAACGAATAAGAGAGAAATAGCAACTAAAGACGAAGACCAAGTCTGACAGAGATGTGGAGGCGCGTGGCTTCGCTTTCTTCCTCCATCTCATCTTCCTTTCTTGCCCAGGTTCCGATTCTCTTCTTCCACTTCTCAATTGAAAATCAATGCAAATTAATAAAAAAAGGGTCTTCATTTATCTCACTTCTGTTCTTCTCTTCTTTTTAGTTTACTTTTTCTGTTATTCATCACATTTAGCACTCGTTTTCTTGTTTCTGTTTTATAGACAGCGTCTAGGCTCAACACTTGGGAATCATTAACAACAGGGATCGCCCAACAGGTATTGTAATTCATTGTCAAATGAAGAACATTTCTTGTTGCATTTGGACTTGTGTTAGACTTGGACAGATTGAATCTTAAAAACTGACTGATTTTTCGCCCAAAAAAAGGCTCTCGTTTATGGGTTGACTTTGAAGAGTGTGCTGTTACTTTTACTTTCCTTTTCTTATGTGGTTATTTCCTAGGAGGGAAAATGTAGATTCTAGTTAATTTTGCAACTTACTTTGAGAAACCTTGTTTGAGTTTGGTCAGATCAATTCAACATAAATATGTTAGATGGAGATGGTGCCAAAGCATTTAAAATGTATCCTGTTATTAGTCATGTACCAATTTGACCACCTTTGGTTTGGTATGGATAATTTAGGATTTAGTATATTGATCTTATAGCCTCAGGATTTCGACTTATTCACTTATTTCATGTTAATCCTTGTGCTACCGTGATTGTTTGTCAGATAAGTTTTGTCTGTTTCAAATTCATTTACATTTTAATTCTTTTACTTTTGTTGGTTTTGTTAATTTTTTGATGCTTACTTGCTTACAGAACCAGTAAATATTCCGTGATATATTCTTAAAATGAGTTTTTTTTTTTTTTTGTTCATCATTATCTGCATGCAGGCAAAAGGTGTAATAGCCCCCAAGGAGAAAACTCCATTCATAACTTTTGTCCTAGGTAAATCTTGCGCATTGCTAGCATGAATGTGTAATGCTCCATTCTTACTTTATACGGTATCATGCAAAATCACACTTATTTGATATGCTTTGTGTTGGCTTTGGAATTCTTTGAGCTTGGGAAGTTTTGCACCATTTTAAACCTTATTTTCTCCTTAAGTTCATTTCTCTTGTTTTGATATATTTATATTTTAAATTCTATTTTCAAGAAGAAAACAAAATTAAAGATGCAAACTGCACATCTAGCATACTTGATTCTTTGCCTAACCAAAGGAATGGTTGCTTCTGACCCAACTTGAATCTTTTGGCTTTCTGAGTGCAGCAAAACATCATGGGTTACATAGTTCACAATATCATTGTATTATTTGGTTAATTATATTAGATGTCACTTGGCATTTTTTGTATGGTTAGTATGCAAATGCTTGAGGTTATTTATTGATATACCACTGCTGTAAATCTTTTGATAGATCAACATTTATCTTTTATTGCATTAAAGGGAACGGTGATGTCAAAAACTATATCCTGTATAAATGTTTGGACAGATTTTTGCACCCTACTTTCACATGGAAACCATTTGTGACACCAGGCTTTGATACAGTATGTGCGATACTGCTTTTTTGAAGTGTTCAAATAGACATCGTTTGTTTAGTAAAATTTTCATTTGGAGCTTACATTTATTCAGAGTTTTCCACCTGCCTTTCAATTTTCAGGTGGCCCTGGTAGTGGAAAAGGTACTCAGTGTATAAAGATTGTTGAGACATTTGGATTCGCACATTTGAGTGCAGGAGATTTGTTGAGAAGGGAAATAGCTTCTAAGAGTGCAGATGGGTAATGATTTCTCATCATTGTTTACAAATCATATTGCTAAGTGACTTAAGTAATCCTTATCCTCTAATAATATATCTTTGATTCCAGTGCCATGATTCTTAACACAATTAAAGAAGGAAAAATTGTCCCGTCACAGGTGACAGTCAAACTGATACGAAAGGAGATGGAATTAAGTGACAATCACAAATTTCTCATTGATGGCTTCCCACGTACTGAGGAGAACCGAGTATCATTTGAACGAATTGTGAGCTTTTTTTTTCTCTTCCTTTTTCCCCTAATGGTTTTTTTTTTTTTGTGTGTGTGTGAGTGAGAACTGTAAATAAATTTGACCATTTGTCTTCCAAAGCTGTTAATTATGTGTTTCCTAAAGTTGTTTGTTTGTTGGGTTGAAAAAACTCTCTGAAAAAGTGATGAGATGTGTGTGAATATTTGAAGAAATGATCTTTTTATCATTAATATAGCTTCCTGAATGGCAATCTCAGATTGGTGTAGAGCCAAATGTTGTACTTTTCTTTGATTGCCCAGAAGAAGAAATGGTGAAACGTGTGCTGAATCGTAATGAGGTACATGTTGATAACTTTTTGGCTTAATTTGAATCACATTAAACCTGTTTCTTGAAGTATGATGTTTTCTTATTGCAGGGCCGAGTTGATGACAACTTAGAAACAATCAAAAAACGTCTTACAGTTTTTCAGGCATTGAGTCTTCCAGTTATTAACTACTACTCTGAGAGAGGAAAGCTCTATACGGTAGATATATAAAATTATCTCCTTTGGGGCTTTATGTTTTTCCCTTTCTAATTTGTGGCGGCTTACATAGCATATTGGTTATAGTAAATGAAGCAAATACTTGCAGATCAAGGCAATAGGAACAGAAGATGAAATATTTGAACAAGTTCGTCCAATCTTTGCTGCGTTTGAGGTATGTTCTGTGAGTGCAATGATCCTTTCTATCCAGCTTTGCTGTTTTTTTTTTTTTTGTTACATTTTGAATCAGAAAACATGACTACTGCATTGTTTTTATTGAACCTTTTTGGCATTTCTGTTATGTTTCTTATCTAGAACAAGATTGTGCTTCTTGTGAACTTTATTGAATGTATAATTACTTGTAACAATGGAAAAGGCCATCCCTTTAAATACTCGGTGGAACTGGTACATTTCTGCCCTGGTGGTAGTGATAGATATGAGCTAGAGGGAGAATAGTTGCGAGAACAACATTAGTATCCTCCAGCAATTGTAATGTCTATTCCAATATGCAGTACATAGGTTTGGGTTTTGAAATGATTTGTTGATTTCTTATTTTATTTTATTTTTTGTTGCAGCAGACTGTTGGGTAAGGTTCTTGTGAAACAAGAGCATCACAAAAACAGGAGTGTCCTTTTTACCTTGTTTTAGGGCAAAGTCAAGGCCAGCTGAGGGTCACAGGACCTTCAAAAGTTTCTAGCAAGATGAGGAAATGAGAAGAAAAAGAAGGATGTAAATCTGGTTGAGGTAAAAAAGGAAGGGTGCCCATGATGTACTAAAATAATGTCTTGAAAACAGATGCCTTTCATTACTTTCATATATAAGCTCAGTTTACTTAAATAACATGCAAATAAATATATGAGCTTCAATACTTATTGAAGCTTTCAAGTGCAGAACAAATCAAACCCCCTCTTGCGGTAGTCTATCCCAGTTAGATTTTCAAAGTTGTTCTATGATTTAAAATTGGATTTATTCATGATTTCAAGAGGCTCTTGAAATGTAGTTTTTCACGTCGGAATGTAAACTTTTGGTTTTCCATTATAGTACCTGAGTTATAATTTTCATCCTATTTTACTCTAAAAGTTATCAACGTGGACATAAGTCATGTTTTTATTGCCAACTTTGTTTTTTTGGGTAAATTGGGATGAAAATGATGGTTCAATTATGAAAGTGGACAAAACAAAGTTTAAGTACCAAAATAAAGAAAATGACCATAAATTGTAAATTAAGACTTTAAAAACCACTGCATGCGTAAAAATTCTTATCGGGACTTTGGGTGTTGCCAATTACAATCTTCGTTCTCTGAAAATGGTTGCTCTTTTACAAGTGCAGCCACACACTGTACCATTGACTCTCCATTTTCACTGCTCTTCTAAAGGCAAGAAGAACCAGAAACAAAAGCGAAGACAGTTTGAGCATAATAAAAACACTGCCCCTGCCCTCCCATTCCCGAGATCCTCACCAGGCCCACTCTTTATCAACAACAAACCCTACCCCCAAACTAAACTCCAAGCAGTAGACTCTATCGTTAAAGACCTCGAAGCCTCTGTCAAAAAAGGCATAATAATAGATTCAGAGATATTCTCTTCTCTGTTAGAAACATGTTACCAACTAAAATCCATCGACCACGGCATCGCAGTCCATCGTCTTGTTCCCCAGAACTTATTACGTAAAAACACGGGCATCTCTTCCAAACTGTTGAGGCTGTATGCTACGGCTGGACGCATGGAAAGTGCCCATCAAGTGTTTGATCAAATGTCTAAACGTAACGAGTCTGCTTTTCCCTGGAACTCTCTTATCTCGGGATACGCAGAACTGGGACAATATGAAGATGCCTTAGCCCTTTACTTTCAAATGGAGGAAGAGGGTGTTGAACCTGATCGGTTCACATTTCCTCGCGCTTTGAAGGCTTGCGCGGGAATCGGGTCGATTCATGTTGGGCAGGCTGTTCACCGCGATGTGGTGCGTAAGGGTTTTGGAAATGACGTGTTTGTGCTTAATGCTCTTACTGATATGTATGCAAAATGTGGAGACATAGTTAAGGCTAGGCGGGTTTTTGATAGCATTGCTTGTAAGGATAACATTTCTTGGAATTCCATGTTGACGGGTTATATTCGTCACGGGTTGTTGGCTGGGGCATTGCAGGTATTCCGTGGGATGATTCAAGAGGGATTTGAGCCTGACTCTGTTACTATATCCACTATTCTGTCTAGTTTTTGTTCATTGAAGACTGCGGCACAGATGCACGGTTGGGTTCTCAGGCGAGGAATTGAGTGGAATACATCTGTCGTTAATGCTATGATCGTTGTTTATTCTAATCTTGGCAAGTTAGATGGAGCAAGTTGGTTGTTTCAACGAATGCCCGAGCGGGATATTGTGTCATGGAATTCAATAATATCTGGTCATAGTAAACACCCAGAAGCTCTGATGTACTTCGAACAGATGGTGAGGAGCGGTACTTCACCCAACAGCATCACGTTTGTAGCAATACTATCGGCTTGTGCTCATTTAGGTTTGGTCAAGGACGGAGAGCGGCTGTTTTGGTTAATGAGAAAGAAGTACGGGATTGATCCGAGAATGGAGCACTACGCTTGCATGGTAAATCTTTACGGGAGAGCAGGGCTGATAGATGAGGCTTTCAACATGATAGTGGAGAGAATGGAGTTTGAGGCAGGGCCAACTGTGTGGGGAGCAATGCTGTATGCCTGTTCGGTTCATGGAAACATACAAATAGGAGAGATTGCAGGTCAAAAACTTTTCGAGCTGGAGCCGGATAACCAACATAATTTTGAGTTATTGATGAAGATATATAGCGATGCAGGGAGGGTGGACGATGCGGAAAGAGTTAGAAAATTGATGTTGGATAGAGGATTATAGTATAGAGTTGTCTGCTAGTGGTAAATAGTTAAAGGTGGAAAGCTTACCTCAAGAAACTTGATTGGTGAATCTTTTGTGCCAGAGGGCCTTAAAAGCAAATCAGTGGTTACAGATATTTTTTCGGCTAACATTATATATCAACATTTGATTTGTACATCCTTTAATAAAAAAAAGAAAAAACAATTGATTTGTACAATAATGGTGTGGAAGGTTCCTAACATAGTTAACATGCAAATAGTGGAGTATCTGGCTTTAACTGTTACAGAATAACTTTTAGGGTTGATTCCTGCATAGATATAAATCGATTACTGTTAATATTCAAAACAATCAATTGCTTAATAATCAAGCCTTGTTGGTTGTGAATGCTCATAAAGAAATATGTCTACTCGTTGTTGCTTAATTAAAGATAGATGAACTAATGTTGGATTGGTAAAAATACGAAGCTTTTATGTTAGGTGTTAGATTGTATTTTGTTTTTGTACTAAAAAAAAAATTAGTTTTTGTACATTAGCAAATTGATAATTTTTGTTAAAAATTTGATCCACTTTTACTATTAAAAATTACAAAAACTAATAGAAAAACTAAATAATGACACGTGATATGTTATGTGTATCTTATGCTGATAAACACTTACCAATTTTTAATAGTAGAAATGGATAAAATTTTTAACAGAAGAATTAATTTACTCTTTAATCTAATGTATAAAAATTAATTTATCTATTTTTTTAGTAGAGGGGCAAAATGAAATCCAACTCCTATACTCTATGCTACTTTTCTTTTTAAGATTTGATGTCCGCAATTCTTATCGTGTAGTTGTAATTAATGACAGTTTCTTATTGTTTTCTTTAATTAATTTTAATTAATTGGAGATTGATTTTAAATTAATCCGATTTTTAGTTGGATTTAAATTTTTCTTTAAAAATAAAGAGAAAAATATTATAAGAATGTCAAAATTTTAGTGATTTATTCTCAAACAAATACCAGGCGACAAAACAAAGTGAATGGATAATGCCCAACCAATAAAAAAAAATTAAGCACTGCAAACATAATACTAATAGTAATATGTATTGCATCCACCCTTCCCAAATGATAATCATGTGGAAGCAACCATTTCCTGAAATAATGTTTCTTCAAAGGGGAAAGGACGAATAAAAGCAGAATTCATCTCCCAAATTTTGAGTGTGGCCTTCACATTCACTCCACTTGCATTGTTGAACAAGAACAGCCGTGCTGCTCCATATATGGCTTCCGTTGGATACACTCTTGATGTTATCACCGTCCTCCCTCCTTCTCCAAAGCTTTCCACTACTGAATGATCCACCTGTTTTCATTCAACTTTTTAATTTACAATAATCTTTTATCGAATTAACTAACTAAGACTACTAGTAGCAGTACATTTTTTGTAATTTCACCAGTTATATCTTCAAGCAGACAACATTATTTATGACTTACCAATACCCTCATATTGTAGTTTTCATCGTCAAGCACTGGAACTTTGCCTCCATACACTCGTTTCGTGACATTGGGAGCTTTAGAAGACCTGCATCAAACCATTTATATATTGTTCTTTCACTTGTTAACCGAAACTCGCAATTAGAAACATATGTAGAACAAAGCAAACCTTGTTTCATCAGCGCAAAAGTAAGTTTCAAGACTCCCATCGGATATATTAAGTGGACGGAAATATATAGGAGTGAGCTCAGAAAGTGAATCATCAGCAATAACCAGGACCCCAAATGGCCCGTAAGTGTTCCTATCAACCGCCCCATCACCGCAATCACTGACTTCATCCTCCGTGCTGTTCGATACCAACGTCTCTATTTCAAACTCTGCTAATATATCCAACTGCATTTAATAATTTTATGTTGTCAATATAAATTAGTGCTGGTGGGGTGAGTTGTTATTAGAGGTGGTAAAGTTACAAAACCTGAGTAGCGGTGCCTATGTCGAGGGGCACAACTGATCCTGCTTCAACTACAACATCCTTAAACACTGTAGCATTCAGTCTCAAGCTCTCCACTTCTTCCACAGGCCACTGTAGTAAATGGGTTCCGGTCTTGTTGTCATACAACACACTCCTGGGAATTGTCTGTAAAGTACGATAACAAAATACCATCGTGTAGAAAAGTATGTTATGTATGTTGTAGTACTCGTAGTGGTAATGTATGTATGTATGTATGTATGTATGTATGTATGTATGTATGTATGTATGTATGTAATTTACCTGAATGGAAGCCCATCCTTTTTCGAGGTCATCAGCTTCAGTATCAGTTTCATTAACCCAACCATAAAGAATCCTCCTTTGTTTACTCTGATCAAAAAATGTCTTGGAGGCATAGTATCTCCCATAATCCACTTTCAACCCGATGCCTACATCTTCTTCCGGGTTATCGGGTGTCCATTTATCCGTTATCATGTCGTAGGTCCCTATTGCATAATGATCAACTTTCGTATCATCCAAACTAGCCTTCAGGACATGTTTAATTCCAGGCCCAAGTGCCGTCGTGTCAAGTCCGACGGACCCGTTTATTGCAACGGGGTAAAAATCTACACATTCCCACATACCCGTGCCCGGAACAGCATGTAAGACCCCATCCAATAATTGATAGTCCGAAAAGTTTGTCGTTTGGAAAACAAGGGCTGTTCCTATGGTGGTATTAAACCTTGTACCAACAGTAATCCGCCAGGAACCATCGGGTCCAAGCCAAGCTGTTGTCGGGTCTCGGAACTCATTGTCTTCGATCCCGGTTGGGGGAACAACAACCGGGTTACCCGGGTATTTTAACCACTGAAGGAGGAGGGGATCAGATAGGTTGGCGGGATATGCAAGGTTTTGGACTTGCACGGACTCATTGGTGCTGCCGGTGTAAAGCATTACGATTCGGCCATCTGGAAGGAGAGTGGCCGACCCCGTCCAGCAACCATTGATATCGTACCATTGATCAGGAACCATGGCGAGTGGGAGATAGAACCAGTGAATGAGGTCCTTTGATACAGCGTGGCCCCAAGTGATGTTGCCCCATATGGCTGAATCAGGGTTGTATTGATAGAAAAGATGGTACCATCCCTTGTGATATAACGGACCTGCGACCATCGTATTTTTGTTCCATTATGTCACATACTACTTTAATTAAACTATTAGAGTTTAATATAATTACTAAAAAAACCACATGCTATTACATGGTGATGTACAGAAGCAAGGTTTTGCAAAACTAGTTAGTTAGGACTTAAACGTTAGAACGACAGGTAAACAAACCAAACGGTCAAGTAACTATTTTTTTGTAACTTATAGATTGTAAACTAAGGGTTATCATATGTCTTTTTTCTTTTAATATTTATTTTTTTTATAAGATATTTGTTTTTTTTAATTCTGCTAAAAAAATCATATTTTTTTAAATTAATTAATTCTATGCTACTAATATTTTATTAACTTTTTTGTAATATAATTGCATTTATTATACCACAAATGGTGGATTCGATATTAGTATCTTATTGATGTAGAATATATATATTTTATATGAAACAAATTATTTAAATTATTTACTTTAATTAAATGAGTATTGAAAAATAAAATTATAAGTGGATCTAGTAGAAGAAAAAGGGTAAGATATGATTCAATTCAATGTAGAAGCTAACTTTAATTGCAAATCAAGGTTGAAATGCTCAAATTTGGAAGAACTAGCAGATTGGGTTGGTCACAAATTTCTGATTCGATATTTTTGTGTTTTACGCATTGATTGATGAAATGGTTGACTAACAGTATTGTCCCAACAAGAATTTAGATGTGATGAGAACTCACCGTCAGGATCTGAAGCAAGATACGTAAGTTGTGCCGAACCAACGTGCAAGCATAGTAAGAAAAAGACAACAAATTAAATTCGATTATTAAAAGGAAATCATATTTAAGTTTAAAAATAGTAAACTAAAATGAAAGGTTTAGTGACGAAAATCAAAAGAAGTAACTTAAATTATAATTAGGTAACCTACCATTCATCCAATTCTTTTGAGGCTGAAAGTGGTAGGCAGTTCTTTGCCAGTAAAACATAGCGTTTGTCCAATTAAACCCAACTTTGTCAAAAAGTGATGGGTTTGACTTGGCTGAAACTCCTTCAGCTATCCCTCTTGGCTGCGCCGCCATTGAATACGACCCTGCCTCCGTTACACTACTGGGGTTACTTGCTAATGGCTCCGGGCTTTGGTTAACGATTAATATGACCAGTGAGAGTAGGAAAACGACGGACCCAAATATCACTGCGAAACCCTTTAAGGGTCTGCTGCTCCTCCTCCGAGGGTGGTGTAGCAAGGGAGCATGGAACAATGCTGGGTCATGGGAGGTGCTGCTGCTGGCCTCCATCTTGGGAATTGAGCCTCTGTACTTGGTTTATTTGGTCACACTTACAATATAAGTAAGCAATGAGAGATTAAGTAGAAAAGGGTAATGGGAGGTAAAATTAAAGAGAGAACAACATAGAGAGAAAGAGAAGAGATTTACACATGTCTTGAGCTTGGATTGGTGGTTGTCCAATTTAGCTGGGGAGAGAGTGGTGGTCCCATTAGATCAGATCTGGTGAATGCTATACAGTGAAACAAAGAGGGACAGTTGAAAAGGTAAGGGCATCCCATGCAATGCATGCATGCAGCTGCACCTGGTAGTCAAACTCAGTTGCTTGCTTTTTGGGGGTTAGGATTTTATATTAATATATATTGCCATTCACAGCAGCATACTATACTACTATACGTATAGTTATAAATTATCATCGTATTATTTTTCTCTAGCTTCTGGGTTGTGGCTTGCATTGCAAGATTTCAGAGAGTTAATTATTTTTCTTTATTAATAATAATAATTTGGAAGCCTGAAGACAGAGCCAATTTACGTGCAATGACCAATGGACACACGGCATTAGGGAATGCCAGAGTCATCGTATTATTTTTCTTGAGAATGTTGGTCCTCCTGGACTGAAAACAGCTAGTTTATGGATACTGATTTGTGAGGTGAATAAGGCATTGGCATTGGCATCCCAAATCTTTACCTTTAAATTAAATGGCAAAGACATGTATACGAAATGGAACATGGGTCATGTGGCATGCTGTTGAGATAATCTAGGATTAATTGTCCTTGCACTTGTTCTGATCTGTTGAAAAATGCATCATGTGCTGTGGCTAGAGCTCTAAGTTTGAGGGGCTCCTTAATTAAATTTGTTTTTCCACATCCATCAGGATGGAATGGTTGTTGGGATTTGAGTGTACTCCTTGAATGTTTGTTAGGATCATTGGGTCTTGAATTGCATTGCATTATTCAAACCCTGTCACTTTCTTTTCTTTTTCCTTTTTTTTTTGTGGCATTGACAACCAACAAAATTAAATTAAAGGAGCTGCTTGTGTTTTCTTTCTTTTTTTTTTTGTTGTTGTCCACAGCAATCATGTGAAGTGAAATGAAAAAAAAGGACTTCAAATAACACTCCATATGGTAACTATAGACTGACAAAAAGTAAAATGAAAAAGAAAAACAGCTACCATATGTTACTTATAGTTACACTAGTAGCTGGTTCAATCCCCTGTTTTGTGATCATTGTATTGAAGAAGCTTTTTTAAATGGTGATTTATTATTATTATTTATGCTGTTACTGCAGCTCTGTCATCTGGAAAACACCCTGTCACTTTCATTTCAGCGACTAACTGCTCTACAGCACAAGATCAATTAAATTTGCAAGTTATGCTCTGAATAATAATAATGAGCAGAAAAAAATTCCCCAAGTTGGTTCACTCAACTTTTGATACATCAAAGAACTAATTTCTATCTTAAAATCAGTTGAGCGTATATCAATTAAAAGAAATATGCAAAATGAGAGAGAAGAATGCATGAAAAATAACATTCCATCAGGAGTTTGTAAAAATACATATAAAAGCATATCCATGCTTAAAAGAATGAAAAAAATATTTAGTGTTGTCCAATGGAAGAGGGCTGCTTTCCGAAACTGAATGCCAAGAATGGGAAACATGAAAATAAAATGGAAGCATCCATCACCGGTTACCAGTGAGAAACATAACTGAAGCAGGAATATACAGTTAAGACAAGAAGCAATGAGCAGCAATTGTAGGCCACCAGACCTGGAGAAACGCCACCACTTCCACTCCAAAGCCTCCCAGTGTTAACTAGATATAGTAAAATTTTCTTTATTCTATGCTTTTATCAGTGTATTTTTCTTCTCTATGTTATTTGTTGTATTCAGAGAACACTTGTCTTCTTCCAATTCACCAGTGATTTAAGAAACTCCATCACCTGCATATCATTCACAGGCAGAGGCATAATTAATTTCAAACACCAACAATCCTAGTATGAGAACAAACAGATTTGTTTTTGTACCTCTTGAGGGTCCCTAAGGGAGAAAAATGCATTACTCTCCTTTGGAGCGGATGATACTAAAATGCCATATCCCAGATTTCCCTCTCTCAGAACCTGTTTTTAAACCAATGAACTTGTTTCTGTTAATTATTTTTGAACGCATACACAACTCTCAAGAGTGTCAATGGTGTTGTGATTTATATCTTACCTTAAATGCATCTTCGTCTGTCCGGTCATCTCCAACATAAATGGGAAGCACATCATCATGATTACTAAGCCCTAAAGCATTTGATTTTGCTCACTATTAATTCATTATTATGCATGAAAAACAACATATGCCATGACAGTGAAAATAATAAATAATAAGAAGACAGTCTAGAAAACATACTTACCAAGTGATTCAAGTAGAAATGTGAGAGCTTTCCCCTTATCCCAGTCGATCACAGGCCGTACCTCTAAAACCTAATTGCATAAATTTTAAAAAAATAAAGGACTAATATTATAAAATAACACAAACAGAAATCACAACATCCATATCTAGCACAAGCCACAAGCAGAAAATGAGTCAAAAATAGGAGAATCATATTGTCTTTAAAGATCACCTTCCGACCATGAGACAATCGCAGACGAGGGTAGTTTCTGATGACATCATGAACACATTCTGCAACTGTTTTCCAATTCTGGAAACAAATATAAGAATGTTTTAATAAAGTACGCAAGGAAAATGGACATGCCACTGAGCATCACTTCCAAAAGATAAATATTTCTTATACCAAGGAAAGTATCTACCTTCTCGTCTACATTACGGTAATGGACAGAGACACAGAACTTATTGTTTTCAACTTTTGCTCCTTTAATTTCTTTGGTGCTGTTAACAAGTGAGTTAAAAACCTGTGATGAAAGAAACTCCACATTAGAACAAAGAGGAAAAGGTGAAGGGCTCAAAGTATGGCACTCGGGAGACATACATACCTCGTCAATCATAGGTAGGAATTCACTAGCAGGCTGGAATAACTTTACTCCTTTGCCCTGTGCATTAAAGAGAAACAAGATTAAGATATAATTTAAGAGAGAATGCAGAGTCACAGGGAATAAAAAGATTAAGAGATTTGAAGCCCCAAACCTGCTTATCAGTAGATCTAATGCAGTTAGGAGGATCATCAGACGATTCCCTAACAGGACCCATGATGTCCATTCCATGACTTCCCGCATAATAGAGATCTGTTAGTCCTACAAAATCATATACCTGAATATACAAGGGCATAGAACAAGATATGGTCAAAACGAAAACCCAACAAAGAGGCAATCAAACACATAAAATAATCTAAATATATTGAAGGTGGCAGTTGGATAACTACGCATGAAAAACAGTGGCAAGGAAGATGTCAGAATTACTAAAATGCTTTTGATCAAAAAATTATTAAAAACCATGATCCTTAAATCACCTTGTCACGGCTTCTTCCACTAATTATTGCTGTTGGGAAGTATTTTGCCACTTTTGCTACAGCAGCTCGCATCTGAATAAAAGGCTTTGGTTAGTCTATCATGAGCAACCAAAAAGAGAGGAATTTTGACTAAAAGATTTTATATATGGTTTTGTCAGGCAAACCATTTATTCTTACATCAATAGACATAAAGGCAAAATCTGGGTTGTCCACAATTGGTGAAAGAGTCCCATCATAATCCAAAAACAATGCTATTCTCTTGCCTTTGGCAAAATTTGTAATTTGCTCAAAAGATGATAGTGCAGAGGGATACTTAGCCTGTAAAATCAGAGAGTAAAGTACATAGAGCAGATCAATAACTCGTCCACTTGTATCAAAATTAAACTCGCGTAGAAGTAAAAGAGAAACAATACCATCCATGTGCGATACGCAACATCTGTATCAGCTGATACAATCTCATGGTTGTAATCCCTCGTGCTTGTATGACGAGGGGATGAGGATTTCATAGCATCCAGCCAGCTGCTGGCACGAACATCATCGAGAATTCCAGTTTTCTTCCTGGGAACAGTTAGAAGTAGATTTGGAGAAAACACTGGCGCTGGGGATGAGTATTGCAACAGACTGGAAGCTACTAATCTTGACTTGCTTATCGGTGCAGGATCAGCCAGAACAGGAGCGGTGTGATTGGATTTCAGGTCCATTTGATCCAGCTTTGTAACAATACTTATAACGTCAAAGCTAACAGACTCCTCAGCAAACTCCTCAGCAAACTTTCCACTCAAGTGCAAAGAAGCAAACCTTAATATTCAATCTCAGATATTCTATTCAGCCAACCCTTTTATCAATGAAGAACCACCTCTTTAAAGTTTTCTTGTCACTGCTCTTAAGCAAGCAGTCCATCAAGCATAAGGGACCTGAAAACGGATTTCGTAAGAATGCGTCAAAAGAGACAAAATGAAGCTAAAGATCATCACTGTTTTTCAAAAGAACCAGATATAGGAACTGAACCTGTTCATATCCTTTGGTTACTCTGCTTAAAACTTATGTAAGCGAACACTACCTGCAGGGAATTGATTTAAGAACTATAATTAATGTACAGATCCAGAAAAACATCCTTCAAAACTAAAAATGAACAATGAATAAAGGCCAAGAAGAAACGGTAAACAAATTTGACAAATTCATTATTGGAAGACAATGATACAAAACATGCCTCACCAAACAAATATAAACAATTAACTTCAGAAAACCAAAAGGTTGGAGACAGAAGAGGTGCAGGAAAACAAAAGATATATCGGTGTCGAATATATGTAGTGCAATTCAGTTGAAAGATGAAAATGCACAAAGATGGCATACAGAGAAAATGGACAGCTAAGATTTACTAAACCAATTGGGAAGAAGACAAACATCTTATCAGTCAGAACTGGCAAGCAACCACACAACTTGCAAGGAAAGGGACTTTATAAGCATGAAAATTTCCTAAAAAAAGCATCGAGACATTACTGAAAAATATAGTAAATTCTACTTTCTATGGCCCTTCACAGCCTTAGATTCCTTTTGAAGTTCAGTCCTTCTCTTCCCAGACAAAGTTAATTTGCAAGGGCGAGAGGTTTGGACTTGACAATAACTTGTGTCCTTATCCTCCTTCTAAGCAACTAGACTGCAATTTTACATGAAATTCTTCTAAAATATCATTGTTGCCAATGAATAGTTTTTCTTGTTCAGTATCACAATGATTTATATTCCATAGTTCAACAACCTTTCCAGGATATAAAAAAAATCAAAGTTGCAGAACCTAAAAACAAATAGAAGCAAACTTGCGAGCTAAACAAAACATACAGGGAATATTTTTTGAAAGCAAAAGCAAGATAAACTAAAAACCCATAAACATTCTCAATATTTAGGAAAAAAGGCAAATTGATGACTTCATTATATGCAGAATTACAGATTTCACACACATTAGATAATTGACATCATGAACAGAATAAGAAAACAAATAATAGCACCACCCAAAATAACTCAAACAGTAACTGTAAGGGGAAAAAAAGAAGACAAAAACAATCACAATCACCTACATCATCCTCGTAAGCATGCAAAAGGTAGCAAAGCCTGAAATTACATGAAACCCAAAGAAGTGAAGAGCAGCATTCATTCATAAATAAAGCTGGCCCACGTGAAAAAAATGATATCTGGTACAGCAAAATAAAAGTAAATGGTAGTTGCTTGATAAAAAAGACGCCTTGCCCCCACTCAGGGAGAGGGAACCAAGTTAAAGGCAACCACACATTACGGGCCTATAGTGAAAATGGGGAAAACACACAATGGACCCCCAAGCACATAAAAGATCCATCAATTGAATTAAAATCATTATTGGAAAACCCAAAACAGAAACTTCAGGTTTCACCATACTCGTGTTGCTATCATACATTCCATCAATCAGCATCAAATTTACCACTAAAAGTTTGCAAGACTTATAGTTTATTTTTTTCCAAGATCAGTAACTTGTTATCATTGTTTAATCAGTACGGTTAAGCATCTTACCGGCTAATTAATCGACTGCGCTACATTAAACAGTTTTTTCTTTTCTTTTCTTTTTTCTTCTTTGAAAATTCAACTATTGAAAAATATCTTAGAGGTGAAAACAAAATGAATATATTATAACATCATTGCAAGCAAACACAGGTAGAAGAGATAGACAAATTGGAATAGACATTGACAGCTTCCGCTTTGCGGTTAGGAAAAAAAAAACTGAACGGTCAATCATGTAACGAGCAATTCAAAGAAAACAACAACGAACCAATCAGAAAATTAAGAAATTGATTCTTTTGACCAAAAAATAAAATAAAATCTTGAAGAAAACAGAGCACAAACCAAGTCAATTCGAAAAAGAAAGAAAAAGAATTTAATTTAAAAATGTAAGGAATGCACATAAAATCTTTAAATTGGAAACAATCTTTTTCCTTTGGTTGCCATTAGACAACGGCACTGAAGAAATACTCTGGAAAGCAGAGATTTTAAAACTCATCAGATTAAGAAGCGGAAACTGAGCATCGAATAAAAAGTCAGTCAAAGATACGGCATTTTTAACAAAATCAAAACAGCTTTCTGAGAGGCAAAAAAAATAAAAAGTCATAAAACCGCACCTAATTTAAAAACCTCGACAACGAAAAAGAAAACGCGTTCAGAAAGGCCGCTCGAGAAATGCAGGAAGCTTCGAGGGTAAAAGGCACAAAAAGAGAAAACTTGGAAAGAAAGAAAGAAAGAAAGAAAACTAATCTACAAATGCACCATTTTACTTGTTCAAGAACGAAAGAAAAGCCGTGATGATATTATAATGTACAAACAAAAGAATAAATTTGCGACGCCGTAATGAAGTAAACCACTGCCTTATTCTATCTTCTCGACGGCCAAAACGAAACAAAGAAAATGTCAGATTATAATCACCTGAACAGGAGAAGGAATCGCAGAGAAGGAGAATCAAACTAAAAAAAAATTTTCGTATAATACCGAATCGATGTTTAACTCAGATAAGAGATCAAAAGAATTTAAAAGAAATGAAGGAAGAAAAAGAGATGCGTTATGGCCGTTTGGGTATTTATAGAGCTTCAGTTAGGTTCGGAGTTCGAGGGAATGCAATTAAAAGCAAAACTCTGAGCGATGAGTTGGCTGAATTAGGAGCCAAAAATGGAAAAGCAGACGAGAAAATACCTTGTAAGTGGTTCGTGTTTCCCCACTTTTGTTGTATGGAAATGTAAAATGAGAGGAGCGAGTAGATGGGAAAATAAGGGGTGAGAGGCGCGTAATTATAGTCGAGGTTTTAGTTTAGAAGCTGGTTTTGTTGATGTATTTGGTATTATATAATGCGAGTTTGGTAAGTAACAATGGAGGTAGTTTTGAGTTTTGGGGCGAAAGAAAAGGAAAAAGAGGGGGCCCACAGGGGATCTTTGATTCTTGACGGAACGCCAGGGGGACACGTGGTGGAAGACTTTGCAGCCAATACGCGTGTGGACACCTGTGATCGACTTGTGTCTGACATGGCCGCGTTGGAGAACGGGCCCTGGGCACGGATGTGCTGGACATGTTGTCAGCGTGCCGTCACTTTCAATCTCTGCTGGGGTAGGGCGTCGGTCGTGGCTTTAATTTGGGCCAAACATGTGGTCCCACGTTGCAATTTGATGGTGGGCCCACCCATATTACCATCTTCAACCCACAACGGTAATCCACGCAGCAATTACGTGGGAGAAGGTTTTGGGTAATAATTAAGAAATTAAACGCATGGTTTCTGGAATAAGACCGGTGATGAAATCCATCAGGATACGTTGTACCAATCAACTTGATTCGGTGCATTTTTTTGGCTTGTTAATATTATAATGTAATATTATTTATTATATTATTGGGCTTGTTACATATTTTATTTATTTAATGGAATTAAATATTTTTATATTTTTTTATAAACATTTGTATTTTTTATTTTATCATTCGATTGGGAGCCTCAATCACCATCACCACAATGTCATGTACCGTTCAATAAAATTTATCAAAGATTTTTCATTCCATATTTATTTTCATGGCAAGTTTAATCATACCGTCTATTATACTATTATTCCATCTTTGTATATGTATCAAGTGAAACTCTTCTATTCACTCTAATAAATCTTTTACTCTTCCTCCTAATAATTTTTAATTTCGAGTTTGACTACTCAATAAATTAATTGCCTCTATACAATCTATCTCCAAGACAATTTTCTTAACGCCCTTCTCCCATGCTAGTTTAACTCCCTCAAAAGCCCCCCAAAACTCAAGTTATGGGAGAACCCCTAGAACCAAAATCCCCCATTGTTCCTGGCCACTCCCCACCGCAGCAACAAATGAGTCAAATCCCACAGTTGCAACAATATTCCCTAAATATTTTATATTATTTAAAATCACATTTATTAAAATTTTCTTTGAAGTTACCTGTATAAATATAGGAAAAAGATTAAAACAGTAATATATAAAATGTTAAAATTTTCAAGTTATAATAATTAAGGTTCCACATTTGTCTCAACAAATAATAATTAAGTTTTTCATTATCATATGTGATTCAGTTGTGAAAAAAATAAGTTTATTTCTTAAAAATAGATAAATTTTGATTTTGCTTTAATATAATTCATATTTATTGTGGTAGAGGTGGTAGGTCTAGCGAAGTCAGGTAGTGTAATACCCCATTATTGTGTTGTCATTCTACCTAATGGAAGCATCAACGACCGTGTAACATTTATTCGCCTCCCCATTACGGGAGCATGGCCTAAATGTCTTTTATTCAATACGGTATCCATTAAAACTACAAATAATTATTTATTGTTAACAAAAAAAATTGATTTTAGAAATTATATAAATTTCCGTAAGTCAATAAAAACTCCAAGATCTTGGAAAAAAATTTTAAAAAATTAAAGTTTAAAAATTCAAGAAAGATAAAATTTCCCCAAAATAGAAACTTAGACGTATTAAATTTATGAATTTATTTTATTTTATAATTTATAAATTAATTAAGTTTTAACTTAATTAATACAGAAGTATTAATTTTTTATTTTTTAATTAAGAATTAAAAAAATAATAAATAATTTTAGACCTCGTATAAAAAAATTTAATTGAATAATTGTTAGTCAGGGAGGCTAAGAAAGGAAGGTAGCAGTGGGAGCTGGGAATTTAGGTATTAATGACTTTACCCAGAGCAGTCAAAGATGCCGACAGTTCAAAAAGGGAAACTAAAATCTAAACAGAGAATTGATTGGTTCTGAAGCAGTTGTAGGCAAGGTTTATTAATATTTTTTTACTTCTAGGCTTGCAATTTGCATCATTAAGTAATGGAATCTTCGATTTCAACGCAGATGTGTGTGGTCAACATGTAAACCCAATTCCCCTTTTTACTTACTGCACTATTATTATAAGCATTTTTATTTTAGTTTCTAGCAAAGCTCACTTGTTTTTTTACTGCAAATTGTAGACTTTTCCAATTTCATAACTCTAATTAAAAAGAAGTTAAACTGTAAAAGTTAAAAAAGGAAGTAAGATCAAGGGCAGTGGGAGACTCACACAAGGACTTCCTTTTTTTTTTACGTAATTGTTATTTTTAAATTTTAATAAAAAACTAAACATTTTCATAATTCAAGCTTTTTTACCTGAATATTATAAAAAATAAATTATTTACTTAAATAATACAAGACTGAAAATCTCTTTCACCTCGATAAGTAATTCAGAATTCATATTATTTTAGTAATAAAAAAAACCTAGATTTCTAGAGATTATAAATTAAAATTCCATGGAATACCTTTCAAATTTATTGTTATTATCAGTCAATTTCTTGCAGTTGCGGTCATATGTATTTACCGTCACCGTCATCGTCATCGTCACCATCGACATCATCAATTCTGCAAAAAATAAACATAATTGGCCTTTCACGCTAACCAATCGGCATTAATAAATTGCTGGAAGAACAATCAAATCAGCTGTTTGGTACATACTATAATGTTTAACCAATCAACTGCTTTAAAATCCCACAACTGCGCCACCTTAATAATTATTTAATGATTAAATGAGTTGAATATCAACGAAAACTTAACTAAAAAATAAAAAATAACTCCCCATGCTTGAAAGTGAAGCGTCCTATTTTGACGAACAAACTAGGGTTTTATTTAGTAAGGAAGAATCTGAACTGAATCTTCCAACCCTAAACAAAGAAGTTGATGGAAAATAGGTTAAAAAACATGCGGTGTGAGGTTGGTTTAAACAGCACTCATAATTTCCCGGTACATTTGGTGAAAAGTCTTTGGGTTGGAAAAATTGCAATGCGGAGGGCCTTTCGAGGAAGGTTCGGGTCCTGGAAATATTGTTGTGTAAACATGTCGAGAGACACAGAACCATTGTAGAACATGTGTGTTATAGAAAAGTCATTTTTGGTCAGGAGATTAAAGTCTTTGGTCAACGTAAAAAGTGAGCAAACCCTGTTACAAGTCTGGTCGTCCCTGAAACATTAATTAATAGTGGGAGATGAATGGACCTGGATTCATTTTATTAGGAAGCTGGGAGTTAGGTAGGACCATTTGTAAAGCGAAATCTGAAATGAGCTCTACTGAGACTGCCATCTCAAATATTGATTGAACCAATTAGTTTATCTTCTAAGATTTTTCCTTTTTACTGAAAAAGAAATTAATTATGATTTCATTGAATAACGAAGGAATAAAGAAAGTGGAACTGAACAAAGGATTGTTTCATTGAGACGGCGGAAATGGGCATGACTTTTATGAAAAATTCAGCCATGCAATGCAAGGGCTCTTTGAGTGGGCGTATTGTTAAGTAAATAATGTTTCGATTAGTTTGGGCTGCATTTCCACTTAATTGGCCCAAATATTACCTTAATTGTCCATTGTTCGGACTTTGGACAGCCTACAGACACTACTGTTTTTTGCACTATTCTTGACCTACGTTGCAGATGAATACATGTATTTAAATTTTTATATGATTTAAGTATTATAAGATTGTTAAGAGCCTGCCTTGTAGCACGTCTGGTTGTTCTCTCTGTCTGCTTGATAGCACGTTTATGTGGTGTTTCTACTAGTTAAGGTTTTTCTAGAGTTTAGTGGGGGCGTGGAGGTTTTGCTGTGTGGGAATGATGAAAGAAGAAATAACAAATCTCAATATAGTCGACGAAGAGGAAGAGCCGGTACAGGCTCTAGGAAATGAAGATGTGGTTGAGGAGGATTATAGCTTGTGTTTGGTAGGGCTAGTGTTAATGGATAGCATGGTACATTTCCCGTTGATGAGGAATATTTTGGTAGATCTATGGCAACCGTTGGGAGGAGTGTCCATTATGGAAATCGGGGAAAAACAAGTCTTGTTTCGATTTTTCAATGAGGTAGATCTATAGAGGGTAATGGATGGAATGCCTTGGTTTTTTAATAGGCACCTTATTGTTTTTTATATCAAGGGAGAGGATCTTTTACAAGTTACTCTCATTTATGCCATATTTTGGGTGCAAGTTCATAATTTGCCGATGAGTTTCATGTCAGAAGGGATGGCGCGGCAATTTGGAAACTTCATTGGCCAGTTCCTGAAGTATGAAGCGTGTTGTTTTTTTAGCAGAATAGATCAACGTACGCAATGTTTCAATATGTGAAGATCACTTTGTTTTGTTTTTTTATGTGGTAGGTTGGGTTATAGAGAAGGTTTTTGTCCAGTTAGGTTGACGGAGGGATCACAGGAGGTGGTGTTTGGTTGGGATACTTCACTAAGAGCTCCACCACGAAAGGCAACGCCGGTTGCTAGTAGATGGCTGAGAGACGATTCGATGGATGGGATTAGGATAGAGATGGAGTTGGATGGAGGACAAGAAGAGAGGACTTTTGGGGATATCCAATTTGTTCACCCTTATCAAATAAGAGAAAGTCGAGTGGGGGGTCATCAAGATATGTCAAGAAATCACACAGTATTAGTTAAACTAAAATGCTGTCAATCACAATCATTTAACAGGTGAGTCTTATTATCAATACTCATAATAAATAATCAACTCAATTTAACTACATCATACATTATCAAATCATATTAACCAATTAGAAAATCATATAACCACTTAGAGTACTAATTACAAATCATATAACCAATGAAAGTATACTCGATAAACGATATAACTTATCCGGATACATGGTTAACCATCTAGAACACACCAGAACGTTCAAATGAGCTAATCAACCGAGGACACACCTGAACATCAAGTGTCAAGCCCATAGGCTAACATCCCTCCGAAACACACCTAGGCACTGAATGCCAAACCCAAAGGCTTTTATATTTGCCCTTGATAACACAACTGAATTACTGTAATATAACACGATAGTCCGCAACAAGTGCTAGACTTTGATATATTCAATAGACAATAATAAATCAGAAATCATCTCACCACCAATAACTCCTGTACAGCGTACGATATAACCTATTTATCACATGTCAATTATATTCTATCCTACATTCATCGGCTCAAATATATATATATCAAACATCAATGATCTATTTAATTACCTTCTCGACTCATATTCATTACTTCTATTCAATATTTTAGAATATTCAATAATCTCTAATCACAAATAATATTTACAACTATTTATAATACATACATTTAATAATCATTAATCATGTTAGATAATTAAATAACAACTGATAACTGTAGCAGCATTACCGTATAAACTTTGGAATCTTATTTATCTATCATTATTTTTGTATATGATTTGAGAATTATAAGAGTACTTTTCCTATATTAAGTATATACATTTAATAATCAATCCAATGTTAGATAATTAAAATCACAATAAATAAATGTAGCAGCATTCCTGATGATGATTTAGTTTAATGATAATGTTAAAAGGTTAAGAAATTTTCCAAAAAAAAAAAATTAATTAATTCTTGAGTATTCAATTTAAGGCATAATTAATTTTAATTGAAAGTTGTAAACAAATAGATAGTCAACAAAAAGAGAATTTAAGATAAAGCCTGTGTTACCTCCATTGTATCTTAATATTATACTATCAGTTATAACTCTGTGCTAGAAATAATGGTTGCTCAAAGGAATGACAAATTATACTCCGACATCATCATCAAGTCATATGTAAATCACCCTCCAAAGTTAGGTTTACAGACCGCAATATAAAAATCTAAGTAGGACTAGGACAGAAAGCATAATCAGTACTGTCAAAACAGTGAAAGCAGCCCAAAAATCTCAGCATAAGAAAACCCATCAAAGCCATACCCATCAGTACCCCGCTTGCCATTGTCGCCAAACACTTTCCCAACCAAACCCCTTTTGTCTCTTCTTTTCTCTTTTCTGCCAAACTCATCTCAACAACACTAGTAATGGCAGTGGCAGAGCTCTTATGGTTCTCCGCAGCCTCATGCACAGGCACATGTTCCACCACCTTAACCTGGTCATTAAAACCATCGCATTCCAAACCAGCCGCCAAACTCAACTCTGTAGAAGCCTCGGCTGCTTGTTCCAAATCAGACAAACTGATCAACTCAGAAGCCGCCTCGCCCTCATCATTGAAGCACGACCCCGTGCAAGAACAGGCCGGACCCTTTTCAACATGGCCGGATGGTGGAGATCGGAAGCTGTCCCAATCCCGAAAAGCGGCTTCCAGTTCAAGCAACCTTTTGGCGATAGGTTGCAAGTGGAAAGGCTTTTTTGGGCGACAAGCGATTTCGGCAGACAAAAGATTGTTCAAAAACAGGAAGCGTTGTTGGATGTCTTGGGAGAAGCGGTGGTGATGGGGAGTATCGAGTGGAAGAGAATTCACTTGCTTCAGTTGGGATTCAAGTTCTTTCAGTTTCTTCTGCAAAATTGTGTATCTCTTCGTCATGTTTGCGGCTGTATGGTTATGTTGTTGCAATGAACACCGAGGAAATGAAGGATCAAGTGAAAGGGTTTGGGGTTAGTTATATTTTTGGTGTTCATGGGATGCGTCGTTTACATGGACGAGAAGTTAAAAAGACACCGGTGGCTGTTAACGTTACCAAACGAAACAAAAACGAGAAAAACCCTATTCAAGTATACCAACCGTGTTATGGGTGGTTCTGTCAAAAAAAAACCATGTTATGGGTGGAAAAATTTTATAACAAATATATTTGTAAAAATTTTAAAAATTAAAAACAAACGAGAGTTTGCTCAAAATTGCTAAAATTTATGATGTTCCAATTTTAACATGTGTTTTAAATTAATTTTTATATAAAATACGAAAAGACAAAAACATTCTCTAAATAATACGAGTAAAATGTCTCATTATCTACGCGGGACAAGATCACTGTAATGCCGGTGATGAGAACTTTTAGCACAAAGATTTTGATCTCATGTGTAAATACCGTGGGTACATTCTCAATACAGTTTTTTTCACTACTGTGTTAATTTATTCTGGTTTAAAACCCAATTACTAATTTGGTCATACTTTATATAATAATTAATCTAATTACTAATTTGATCATACTTACAATTGTAATACTTGATTTTTAAATTCATATGTTTAGAGAAAACTAGTCAAATTTTATTTAGAAGTGCAAGACAAAAGAATAGCAGCTACTTAAAATTGAAAATATATAATTTATACAGTCGGACTGACTATATAGTCATTTCTTTTAAGAAATTTATTATAGTCGAAAAAAGAGAAATTGAAATAAAATCCAATTAAATTTCAGTGAATGAAGGGAAGAAATGTGAATAGTTACATAATAATACTACAAGGGGAAGGGGAAGGGGAAGGGGAAGGATAAGGATTTCAGTTTGAGTGGTGGCAGATGTACCATTACCAGCAGGGAATAGATCTACACACTCCTATCACCCGTCTCTCCTTCTCTGGCTAGAAATGGCAAGCAGTGACCACCAATATTTAACTTAGCACTTAGCAGCTTTATTTTTCACACCAAAACAACATTACCTATTATATATATCTTTTCACCCTTCTCTTTTGCCATAATACCATCTGATTCTCGGCAAAACTTGCCTTTTTATGTATATACAGAAAGAATCATCCTTCTTCAATAAATTTGTAGCAAGACATAAAACGTTATAAGAGGAAACAATCATCTGTTTTAATTAAACACCTTTGCCTACTGAACTCGACCCCAATGTGTCCAACAAAATTCCATGCATCCTCACATTTGGAGAAGATTATTCACAGTAACTGTAACAGAATTTGTTCTCTGCAAGTCCTGCAAATTCCATTCGTTGTGTATTGAAAATCAAAGAAATTTGTTTTTCATTTTCTCAAAAGGAAGGGAAATAAACCAGCAAAAGAAAAACAATTTAAAGCTGTGTACTGAAAATCTTGATATACTGTAGTAAATCCTAACAATACCTGAAAAATCACCTCATCCGGGACATGTGGCAAAACCTCCCGTACAGTCTCAGCCATGGCAAGTATATTTGCTACACCCTCATTTGCAGTGCGCGAAGCACTCCTAATATGTAAACTACCAGTATTTGTGGGAAACCTTCCTCCAACATTTGGAGGAACAGATGAAGCAGATGCAGCAGCCTGAGATGGGTTCATGGGCCAAAGGCTCCAAGCAGTATCTTCTAGAGCAGTTTGGGCATAAGTTTCTCCAACAGATGCAAGGTGCCTCATCATCATATGAACTCTCCCAAGTCCAACTGATCTGGTATCGGTAGAAGGACCGGCTCCATCAACATTCTGGTTTGGCCAAGAATGCAACCATTCAGAATCCAGTCCTGCACTCCTGCAAAGAGCAAATGATATGTATATATGATAATATGAGCACACTGAACAACAATAATTAGTACAACAATTTGCAATTATAAATAGCTGAATGACTTATTGGTTTGCGATAAAATCAGAATAAATTATGAAGGCATCTGAAACTTATAAACTCTTTTCTCTTGTCTACACCAACAGAAGAAATAATGCACACGATCCCATTTAGTCCTTTCCACAAACTGGAGGAACCTTTCTCTTTCAGGAACCCTCCATATCATTCCGTCAAACCTAGCTGACCATGAACCATTATTTATTACCCAATACAAAACAGGAATTCCGTTGATAATCAAGGATAGTAAATGTTTCCCATCTCAATATGGACTTAATTAAGTGATTGTTCAAATAGAAGGTACAGCACACAGCTATTTTCCACAAGCTAAGACACCACCTTTCATATCCTCACTAACAAAGGGTGAACTAATAAACGTCAAGGTTATAATCAAGACATTAAGTGTAAATGTTTCATATTATATTACTAGCTTCTCAATTAAATGATTGTTCAAATGAAAAGGTATAATCAGCTTTTATTCCAAGCCAAGCTAGGAAGTATAATTTGAAGGAACCAAACCTCCAAGGGCTGCCTTCTACTGCATTCTGCATTTGATTTGGGAATACTCCGGCAGGTAGGGCATGACCAGGCATATTTGGCCGATTTAATCCAGAATTTATCTGACGGGCCAACTGCTCATCACTTAAAGCTTCTGCAGTGCGAGAATTTGCCTCATTTTCACTTCTTCCAAGGAAAAGTGGCTTTCTACAAGTGGGACATGAGTAAACTTCATTTAAGCCTTGGTCCAACCTGCCATGGTACATTAATATCCAGCATTAGGTTCTGCCACACACACTAGCAAATACACAAACCAAGTTTCATAATATCATATAGCCATACCAGGATCTCAAGCATGCAAGATGAAAAAGGTGATTACAGTGAAGCTTTTTAGCCTTGGCCATAGGTTCCTGAGCTTTGTGAGGTTAGTTAGACCTTCAAAAATAAGTAAAAACTGAAAAAGGCACAATAAAAACCAAAGCATACCCGACATATTGCACATTCATCATCATATGCTCGTATCTCTTCGGATGTTGCATCAGGTAGTGCTCCATGAAGAGCCCCAAATGCCATTCTCAATTTAATAAATCCCTTTACACGCTTCACAATTGCACTTAGCAAAGCCTGATAAAAAAATTATTGAGTTAGTGAATAAAAGTAATGTTCATTGAGATGCCAAATTATAGATGTAATAAGCTGCAGAATAACCTAAAGAAACAGAAATATTTACACGTATATTCAAGAAAAGAACTGCATCCACAAGATGGAATGCCATGCCATGGAGCCACCAAATAAGAACATAATGCCCAAGTGCCATTAACAGTGTTGCCATGTCAAGGAAGAAACCTAAATTGCGAATAAGAATGCCCTTCCATTCCCAAAATGAACCTGCAGTCATGTGCAATTGTTAAAAGAAAAGCAGTGGAGGCAGATAGAGCAGAGAACAAATAGAAAAAAATAACAAGATGAAGCTTGTCTTTTCAGCCATATGACCAAATAAGAAACAACCATTCTAAAAGAAGAAAAAGTTGCAGAGTAAAGGAATGCAAAGAACTTATGAGTTACTGACGAAAGAAACTCGTGAAACAGTGAAATAATCTTCAAGCTTAGAAATTTTAGCAATTATAAAGAACCAAAAGATACGAACGTTCCTATCTGAAAGACTTGGATATTGGATCAGGCTCAGACACATAAGAAAGAAAGATGCCTTTTCAATTTATTCATACGATCTTACTCTCAGACAGGCTAAAATAGTTTAAATGAGGATGAGGATGAAGATAATGATGATGAGATGATAAAATCCCTTTGATTTGCAGCTTAAAACAAGACTTTACAAGGCATGACCTTCTCAATTAAAGAACCACTGAAAACACCCAGCCAATCTATCTAGAAACTAAAAAATCACATTCATGCATCAATAAGTAAATACCAGCAGCCGATAAATCAAAGAGTTTTGCTCTTTGGCAATCTGCACTGTTCCCCACTGAATGGAGCAATATTTCAAGCAGCTGAAACCCATGAACCAGTATAGCCTACAGACAATAGTAGATAGAACAGACTACCTCATCAAACCATGATCCAATAACTATCACAGAATAATACTGTTACAGAACATCCAGATTGAACATTTATCAGAAAAAGAAGCATTCAAAAAGGATACCTGCACAGTCTCAAAAGCAATACTCAGAGGTTCAAAAAACAACAGCAAAAACATGGATGAATTCACTTGTTTGTATAACATAAGGCTCAGCCATATCCTGAAATACAGCCACAAAGTAACTTAAAATAATTAAGATGTTAAAAGTTGAATTGCCTGCTTGAAATGAGGAATTGCTAAAGCAGGATTTCAAAAAAGAGGTACACTACTTCCATCAGTCACTACATTTGAAAGGATATCCAGAAAGTAATAAAATCCATAAATCATATATTTGCTGGTAGAAGCTAGGTAAGCTGCTTAGAGAAAATTGTTTTGTAGTACACTGCTTGCAAATTCAAAAGAAAGGGTTTTTGTGGAAATTTTTCCTAATTCAAAAAAAAGGGTAAGAAATAGAGCAATACCAGAATATATTGAAAGTGAGGGCAAACAGAAACACAGAAAAGACTCGAAAGTATGCCCATGGTGTAGCAGAAGGAGATGCATTCAAACGCTCAAATCTATCCCTGGCCAAAGCTTGAAACATCTGCGTCATTTGCTCAACAAAATGTTAGGATGCACAAAATGCAATTCAATTTCTTCCAATGTGGGCTAAAAACAATACTTCCATCACAAATTACATAATATACCTTTAGACAACATATAACAATCAACCAAATTGACCAGAGACCTGCTTGGAATACTGTTGGTGGAATTACTAATGGTAGAAAGGTCCCCTGTTTCAAAAATCATCAACTAATATCAGCACTAGTGAAGAAGGGAAAAAAAAAAAAAAGAACATGAACCTCAACAAGAAAATAACCTTGGAAACATGTCAAGATAACTTAAGAATAAAATGATCAGAAATGCATAGCAATTTCAAACCTGACTTGTTTTCACCATAAGAGGCAACGTATGCCATCTGACACAAGATATTTAGCTGTTTTTGTTTTTATTTTTTGCTAAGCAATATATTTAGCTCAAGTACTTAATTCAGTGCTACCTATACAGTAGTACCCCTTGTTCTCTACAAATGCAAAACCCGTACTCAAAAGAAAACTTGGGGATGGTGTAGTTACTTCCTGGATATATTCCAGGAAGAAGTGGAAGGTTTCTACAAGCAAACAAACTGTTTAAATCATTTAAAACATTTACCTTGTAGATAACATAGTTGATAAGACGTTCTACTAACTTCCGAGTTTCTAAGGGGTATAAGTCACCAAAAAATACAGTCTGCACAGCAAAAAAGAAACCACAATAATGGGACAAGGTTCTGTAAAAATAAAACAGAACAAATTTACATCAACAGTCAATAGTCATTAATATATATAATTTTATATATACGCAAACTTCATTTAACCTGCCTTTTTAATCATAGCATGGAATTTATCTCATTGTAAAGTCAAATTTTCAAATACCTTAAGGCTCGTGGAAAAAGAGAAAACTGACCTTTAGAGAAAGGATGAGTAGAATAAATACATTGAGCACAAAATTTGCGAGCAGAACCAAGGAGGCATAAGAACCTAAAAGAAGCTCAAGTGCACGGTCGACATTTTCCGTATGAATGAAATTCTCGCTAATTAACCCATCATTCTGAAGTTTATCAAGTGAAAATTCTGCCCAAACTTGAAGACCTATGAAGCTTAAAGCTGTGGACGCTGCTGAGATTGCCAAGTAGCTCACAGCCATCGGTAAAAAACACAAATTTTCCAACAAAAACGAACTTCCAAATTTTCATTAGAGCTAAATAATCATCACTAATCACAGGTAATAATAACAATTTTCGGATAATAAAAGTAGCTCAGGCTTCAAAACTGGCACGTTCAATGATAAAAATTGAACAACTGCAGTTATTTCGCAATCATAAGAACCTGAAAATCAAGCCCAAAAATAAACAGCATCAAAAATACCAGCATGGCAGCATTTAGAAGAAGAAGAAGAAGAAGAAGTATTAGCAGTTAATAAATTTATTGATGTTTTTCATTCAGCTTTTAAATAATCACGTCCTTTTTCAGATCTAATTAATCGGTTTCTATGAGACATAACAGACAGGGATTGATTAAAAAAACAGCCACCAATAAAATGTAAAACACCAATGGAATCCACAATAAGCATAATCATATTGAACGATTTAATTATAGAAGGAATTCAAACAGAATTTGAAAGCACTCAACAACTACAAAGAACAATAGAAGTTAAACCCTAAGACGAAAATTTCAAAACATTGAAGAAAAAATAAAATCAGGAAATTGAACGGAAATGTTACAAAAAAAACATTTAGGGAATTGGAGATATAGAAAAAAGGGGGGCAGATGAATTCATGGATTCGTCATGCTAAATTTAATAATTCTGGAATAACTTATTTAAGTAATAGAGAAAAGAGAAAAAAAGATCGAAAGAATCAAAAACCTGATTCGATCTCATCTGAGGAGATGAAAAGGAAGTTGTCACGAGTCGGTGGAGGTGTCTACAAATATTCACCGGCAATTGCAGGCTCTTCTTTTTTTTTCCCCTTTTTTTAATAAAGAAATTAGAAGAAAAAAATTGATAAAATAATATTTATAGTAGATAGAAAAAAGGGTATCCAGGCAGGCGGGGTCTGTTTGATTTTGCGGGGAAGCGAAAGCTATATCCTAAAATACTCAATTTTAAAAATTAAAAGGGTAAACTACAAAAATAATTATTTATATTTAATTAAATTTACATTTTAATCATTAATATCTAATTTAATTAATATTTAATCATTAACATAATTAATTTATAACATTTTAGTTATTAAAATATTAATCGACATTAAAATTATTACAAAAATTAGACATAACACAAATTATACCGTTAAGTGCTAATATGATTTTCACGTTATCTCCATTTAACACAAATTAATATAACGGGCTCTACCACTTTATTAATTTTTTCTCTTCCCCTTTTACCCCTTTTTCATTTTTCTTTTCTTTCCTTATTTCTCTGTAACTTAAATGCAAACCCCAAACCCAGAATCTATTAACTCCAACGTCGGGTCACCGAGTCGGCCGTCATCACGGTGGTCAGTGGAGCCCAAACTTCACCCTCTAAACTCGTTTTCTCATGCTCTTTTTGAATATGTCTTCCATTTCATCAAAATCATCATGGATTTTCCTAGATATAAAATAAACATAGCGGCTTAACTTCCTGCCACTATATCGTCGTCAACCGTTAGATTGGCTTGTTTTTATGGTAAGTTGCTCCTTTTGTTCGGCTCGTCCCTTCCACCATCCGGATTGGAAGATAAATGCTCGGAGCGCCATGCAAGGTAGATTTAAGATAAGTCTCCTCTTTCTTTCTTTCTTTCTTTTTTTTAACTTTATTTTGCTTCTTTTTTTATCCTTTCATTGATTTGCGGGTCATTTTTTGAATAAAGGGGTTTATCCTTTATATTTCTTTTTCAATTTGATTGCATTTATTAATTTTACAGGTTATACAAGTAATTGGTTTTGGGGTTGGTAATGGGGATTGGTTCTATAAAATGATTTACAGTGGTGGTGAGAATAGTTGAAGTGGGGCTTGGTGATGGGTGAGCTAAAATGGTGAAGGTGGTGGTGAGAAAGCTTAGATTTTAGGGTCTAAGTGGAGTTTTTTTGAGGGCTGATTGTAAGTGGTGGAATGGTTCTAACAGATGAGAGTAGCTTAGGTTGATGATGGTTGTTGAGGGTTCGAGAGAGAGCTAAGGAAAAGGTGATGGTGAGAGAGGTGAACCGTGGTGAGATGGCTTGGGGTGGTATGATGGTGGTCGGTAGAGATGGTTGATCTTTGGGAGCTTTGTGGAGAAAGCATTGAATAAGAAAAAATAAATAAAAATGAAATAAAGTAATATAAAAAAGTGAAAAAGGTTAAAAAATTTTAAAAGAAGTGTTTAGATTATGAGGACGTGACATGGAAGTCACGTAGTATTTAACGATGATATTTTATGCCACATCATACTTCTGTAACACCTCTAATGTCAAATAACATCTCACTAATCAAAATATTATAAATAAAAAACGGTAATGATTAAATCGTAACAAGTTAAATATTAATGACCAAAATATAAATTTAACTAAAAACTATTTTTTAAGTTTATCTAAAATAAAAATGTCTATTTTATTTACTTACCTCATCAAATATTAATATTTTAAAAGTTAAAATGTGCTCTAAATCTCTATATTTTTTATACATTTAAAATTTAGTCCATCAACTTCAATTTTACAGAATTTAGTCATTTTACCTTTCAATTTTAAAAGTAAAAGTTTCAATTTTAAAATTCATGCTCATTACAATTTTTTTTGTTACATGGTTATCAAATAATTTTTTTTTAATTTTAAAATATCACACCAACTAATTTGATAAAAAGAATTTAAGGTGTCATTAATAATTGAATTTAAATTTTAAAATCTAAATAATATATAAAATAAAATTTTAAAAATAAAAATATAAGAATTAAATTTTAATTTAAAAAAACTGTAAAAACTTTGAAACATATTTTTATCCTATTTAACCATTGTTATTATTATTTTGAAGGATATTATAATAAGATGGATCTTTTCATAAAAGGGCATGGGGCGGTTACAAGTTACAACACTAATTGGAAGGGCAAATCCCAATTTGGGCACCTTTAGCAATGCAGTTGGCAAACCCGTTACGGTCCTAGCAAACATACCGAAAACAACAATACTACTCATTCAACAATATCATTTCTCACTCCACTCAATCTCACCAGTTTTTTTTTTTTAATATTAATTTTATTATAAGTTTTTCGTTTTATATAATATCTAAAATTATTTATAGCTATTATCTAACATTTAAATAAGAGAATAATATGTTTTAATGTACTCAAACTCATGTCATCTTATTCTATTAATAATATCGATATCAATCAAACTAATGCTCAATCTAATCTCACCAATTTTTATATATCTTAGACAAATAGAGGATGGAGGTCTTCGTTTCTCAATATAAGGATCACCGATTTGCCATTGCTATTTTTTAACAAGCATATAATCAAAGCCTTAAAGTCAAGGCTTTTGACACTTGCACTTATCAGTTCGTTGATTTTATCCACCAGACTTTAATAATCTCTTGCCATCTCCCAAGAAGTATTGCAACAAATCTTAATCGAAATTAGCATGGGTTTAGTCCCTCGCTTCAAAACCACATGGTGTTTAAATGTTTTCTATTGTTTCATAATCATCATATTGTATTTAAGTTACGACCATTAATTAATATAAAAAACATGACTTATTAACAGAAAATCATAATAATATTTTTTTAATGTTGCAATACTTTCTAACATGTGAGACCGTTACAAAATATAACCTAATGAATTTTGAGGTAGGTTCGTGACCTTAACATAAGTCCCCACTCTCTAAAAAAAAATTATGATTCATGGAAGGAAAATGTGTAGAAATTTAGAAAAGATGAGGCTGATAGCTTTGTTTTTTTTTTCTTGTTTTAGCTTAGGTTTTTTTTAGGGTTTTTACATTTTCTTTTGATATCTCTTGTATTTCTTCAAATATTTTGTCACTAACTTTTTCTAAATTTCAATTTTAACTGACATGTTAATAAATTTAGTCTTCAGAATTTATTCATTTTATCATTTTAGTTTTGCTTTAAAAAAATAGCCTGTAATATTTATACATTTTATTAATTTAGTTTTAATCATGAAAATTTATCTAAATATAGAAAATGTATAAAAAAATAAAAAAATAAAATTATATATATAAACACTTGAGGTTGAAATATATATTTACAAAATTATCAAAATTAAAATATGAAACTTTAGAAAACTAACACTAAAGATTAATGTGTAACATTAAAATTTTAGAAAGCATCTCGTTATGTTTATCCGAATCTGGAGGTGAGTGCTAAAGTAAATATGTTGTAACACCCCAAACTCGGCCCAGACGTTATGACCGGATCCGACATGCCACATCGAAGCGTTCAAAACATTTTATATTGTTGGTCTAGAAAAACTTACTTAGTGTTTTAAAAGATAATTTCATTATAGGTTAAAGTGAATGGAAGCTGTGCACCAGGTAGGAAACTGGAAAAAAGGTGGTGAGTCCATCGGACTACTTAAGTACCAAGCTCCCTTCGGATCCAATCCTAGACATGCATACCGCCATTGCCACACCTTAACGTCATGGATATTTCTAGGAAACCGATTTGATTAAGTCATTTTTAGGAAAAGTGATTAATTTTGGAAAATACTTTCATTGCGGAAGCTTTGCTTGTTGTCGTGTTATTTTGAAATCAATTGTTGTTTTTGAAAACGCGCCCTAAAGCTATCTAATTTCAACAGTTAAAATAAGTAATACCTATCTTAGTAATACATATTAAAACCATCAAAAATAATTAAGCGGCCTTATTTCATTTAAAAACCCAAAACTTCAAACGTAAATAAAAGGATGTCCAGTTCACCAGAAGAAAATCAAACTTTCAGAACGGGTGGCCACTCTGAATTCCCTCACAGCTCCAAGTCCACTATGGTTGGGGATTTCCTGCGTTGATGAAAATAAAAGGGGCGAGTTTGGGGAAACTCAGTGTGTAAGGAAAACCCATTCAAAGCCCAAGTCAGCTCAAGCCTATTGGGCCTAAGCCCATTCAGGTAACAGTGGTACTGGACCAGAGCCCTTTTCAGATTACAATAAACTGGGCCTTAGCCCCTTATTCAGATAACAGTATGGCCCACAGGCCCATTTCAAAATACATGCAACATCAATAACATATGCAAGCCCATTTAGGGAGACTACTCAACCCACCAACCACTACACTCCACCCGTACCAGCCCTACACTCCATGTGGGGAATAGCTCAACCCACTCAGCCCAACACTCCACAGTTGCAGCCTTGCTGCTCAGTTAACAGTAAATTGAGGCAAAGCCTCCAGTACGTGGACAAGCCACTTTCAGTACTTCCTCCGTCAATATCCCAATCCCATGCATCAGATAATAACAACATGGCATGCAGTAAATAACAACAGTCAAACATGCATTTAGGTCAATTTAACCCTGGGGGTATTTCGGTAATTTATCTACTAGGGGTAAAACTGTAAATTTTTCACTTTTAAAGGTATTTCAGTAATTTATCTATTTTAGGGTTTTTCATGCATATTCCTACTTTTCACGTACTAACAGAATCACGTACTGAGGGTTCTTACCGAATTGGGTCCGTTGGCCCATCATTCCAATTTTGGCCCATTAAGCCCAAAAATATCGAGGGCACAGAAATCATGCACTTTGCAGTCCAAATTTTGCAGCTTACCAAAAACATTAATTGATTCACCTCACGAGCATTCGCACACTCGCAAATCTACAAAATACCGGTTTTCGGCATTTCAGCTTTTCGACTTTTGCCGATCCAAACTAAGAAAGAGGGTGTTAGTTACACACCTGTTTGCGACGATATGCTGACGAGATCCACACACGAACCGCCACAATTGGATTACTAACACGTTAATCTAACTATTCAAATACAAACTACGTATTAATCCCTTACAATATTCGACCAACCACACCTACAGATCATACTAAGCTTATAAGAAATCAATAAGCAACTCATTAACAAATTTTTGTCAATGTTTACCACATAATCATAATCTCACTGCAAGCTGTCTTCCTGAACAACAGTCACTAAATCATTTATAACTGGAGCTACGAAACTCCAAATCAAGTGCCGTTAATTTTACCTGAAAATAGACTCATATATCTTCTATCCATAAAACTTTCAGAATTTTTGGTTTAGCCAATCAATACCAGATTTTTCTTAAAGTTTCCCATGTTTCACTGTTTGACTAATCTGACCACTCTTCATTACGAATCAAATTTCTCATTGTACAGAATTCAAAATATGTTTTTATTTCATTTGAAACTAGACTCAACAAGCTTTAATTACATAATTTATTCAGCTTCTAATTCATCTCTCACAATTTATGGTAATTTTCCAAAGTCACGTTACTGCTGCTGTCCCAAGCAGATTTATTACCAAATTCACTCTTTCACACCTAACTTGCATGCTTGTTATTTAAACATGTATATCACCAATCAATCATCACATATCTATGATTTTACTTAAGTATAATCTCCATTTCATCATTTTAAAGCACAACATGTTAGCCAATTTTTCCCCTTAGCATCTAAGGCACATGCATGCTCATTTGTTTGGCTCAACTTCACCTATCTTCCATTTTTCATCAAAAGAACATGAAACAACAACCATTTCCTTCATTTTAATTCATGACTAAATGCTCACAACACAATTAAAAATCAAAATATGCTTCAAGAGTTAAGGTAGAATCAAGAAGAACTCATGAACCTCAAAATAGAAGCAAGGTACCAAGAACTTACCTTCAATTTTCCTCCTCCTAGTGACCGAATACTCAAGAGTTTTCTCCTCTCCTTTCTCTTCTCTAACTTTCAGCTATAATGAACAAAGATGGACAAAACTTTGTTCTTTTCACCTCTTTTTCTTTTAATAAAATTTCATATTTCATCCATTTAATTCTTTAATACAAAAGACATGAAATTCCCAACATGGAACATTTACCTAACCCATTATCAATTTGTATCAATTTGTACCATAAATTATGGATATCAAGTGCACATTTTGTCTACAACAACATGATGGCTGGCCACTTCATGTAAAATGGGAGGTTTGTCATGCAAATCCTCCTATTTTGCATTCCTATTTATTTGGCCACTTCAATTTAGCCTATAGCATTTTCAAACATTTTCACATAGGTTCTATTTCATAATTTCACCCCATTTTTCTTATGGAACAAAAATTAACTAAAATTGCCGGGTTCTATCTTAAGCTTGGGCCTTCTAGAGGCCCACTAACATAATTAAACCTATGCTAACATTCACAGAATTCCCAAAAATTGTGGCGTTACAACTCTACCCTCCTTAAAGAAATTTTGTCCTCGAAATTTACCTGATCCAACTAGTTGAGGGTACTGTTGACGCATAGTCTCTTCTGATTCCCAAGTAGCTTCTTCCCTTCCATGATTACGCCAAAGCACTTTCACTAACGGGACAGATTTCCTTCTGAGAACCTTAACATCTCGAGCCAATATTTGCACAGGCTCCTCCTCAAAGGTCAAATCAGTCTGAACTTCAATTTCTGCAACTGGCAGGACATGAGCAGGGTCAGAATGATAACGCCTTAACATGGAGACGTGAAAAACATCGTGAATCCTGTCTAACTTTGGAGGCAATTCCAACTGATAAGCCACTGGGCCTACTCGCTTCAAAACCCGATAAGGCCTAATGAACCACGGACTCAACTTGCCCTTCTTACTGAACCTTAATATCTTCTTCCAAGGAGAAACCTTTAAGAAGACCATATCACCTACTGAATACTCAATCTCCTTACACTTCAAATCTGCATACGACTTTTGCCTATCAGATGCTTCTTTTAACCGGTCCCTAATTATTCTGACCTTATCCTCAGTATCAGCTACCAACTCTGGTCCAAGAACTTGTCGCTCTCCTAGTTCGGTCCAACAACTAGGTGTACGACACCTTTGTCCATACAGTGCTTCATACGGTGCCATTCGAATACTCGCCTGGTAACTGTTATTGTATGCAAATTCTGCCAACGGCAAGTAATCCTCCCAACTACCTTAAAAGTCAATCACACATCCCCTCAACATGTCCTCCAGAATCTGAATAACCCTTTCCAATTGACCATCAGTCTGGGGATGGAAAGCCGTACTAAAATTCAATCGCGTCCCCAACGCCTCATGCAACCTTTGCTAAAACCGATATGTAAATCAGGGATCCTGATCAGAAATAATTGAAACTGGGACTCCATGAAGTCGTACAATCTCCACCACATACAACTTGGCTAACTTTTGAAGTGAAAAGTCAGTACAGCAGGTATGTAATGGGCCGATTTGGTCAACCTATCCACAATCACCCACACCGAGTCCTTCTTTGATGGTGTCAAGGGCAGCCCACTCACAAAGTCCATGGTTACCCTCTCCCACTTCCAAAGTGGTATCTTCACCGACTGTAACAGTCCAGAAGGTAATTGATGCTCAACTTTCACTTGTTGGCATGTCAGACATTTTCCTACAAACTCCGTTACTTCTCGCTTAAGTCTAGGCCACTAGTACAACTCTCGCAAGTCGTGATACAACTTATTCCCTCCAGGATGCATGGCACATAGTCCCCCATGAGCTTCCTTCAATATTGTCTGCCTTAAATTAGAGTCCCTCGGAACACAAATTCTTCCTCAGAAACACAGAACTCCATCACCATTTAAACTGAACTTAGAAGTTTCCCCTTCCTTAACTTGTTGAAAACGAGCAACCAAAGACTCATCTTCCAACTGTTTTTCCTTAATCTGGTCCACCCAGGTTGGCCTTACTTGCAATTCAGCCAACAAACTGCCATCATCATGCAGGCTCAAACGAGCAAACATTGCTCTCAGATCAAATACGGTTCTACGACTTAAAGCATCGGCTACCACATTAGCCTTGCCTGGATGATACTCGATCGAACAGTCATAATCCTTAAGCAACTCAATCCATCTCCTTTGCCTAAGGTTCAGCTCTTTCTGAGTCAACAAATACTTAAGACTCTTATGGTCAGTGTATATAATACACCTTTCTCCGTACAAGTAATGTCTCCAAATCTTAAGTGCGAATATCACTGCTGCCAACTCCAAATCATGAGTCGGATAGTTCCCCTCATGAGGCTTAAGCTATCGTGATGCATATGCAACCAACTTACCCTCTTCCATTAACACGCAGCCCAAACCCACGTGTGATGCGTCACTATACACACTAAAATCCTTCCCAGACTCCGGCTGAATCAACACACTACAGCAAAACTGATTTTTAGCGGCGTTTTTTTAGGCCTTTAGCGGCGTTTTTGCAAGCGCCGCAAAAAATGTCGCTATAGACGGCGCCGCAAAATTTTGCGGCGTTTATTTGAAAAAACGCCACTAAAGGTCGGGACCTTTAGCGGCGCTTTTCCAACAAACACCGCTAAAGGTCATAAAAATTAAAAAAATAAAATATTATAAAAAAGTCCTGAAAAATATAAAAAAATTAAAATTCATTATCAAAATATTGAGAAGAAGAATAATCTATGATATAAATACATCCCGCCAAACAAAATACCGCACTTATCATACTACACCAGAAATCTAACAAAATACAAATAGAACAAAATAATGATAGAATGCACACTTTAAGATAAACAGTTAGCTTAAACAAGTCGTCACTATGCATGAATTCAGCTAATCCTGGACTATGTATCCAACAAAAACTCAAACCTGAGAAAAAAGAAAAAAAAGTTAATGAATGACACATATAACATCAAATTAATAATAAAATATGCAATTAACAAGTCAATATTAACGCCACATATAACATCAAATTGCACAACTTAATATACTCAATACATTAGCAGAAATAACATCATATTGAACAATGAATTTAACACATTCGAATAGATCAATTTTAAGCTCACTAATGGTTAATTTAGCATGTGAACAGCATATAAATGTTTGCATTTACAGCATGGTTTAATCAACTTCAAGCAGGAAACTAAATGCTGTAAATTTCCAGCATTCAAATCATATATGGACAACATTAATATGACATTTTCGAGCACCTTAAAGACACATTTGGAAAATTTGAAGAACCATTAATCATGTTATTAATCATGTTATTAATCATATATGCAAGAATTAGAATTTGTTTCGACAAAAATCATTGATCATGTTATTAATCATGTGCCTTTGCATTTACAGGCGTTGCATCTAAAACCTACATAGTTTAAATAAAAAATATCACCAAATCCATGGCCTATCCTCAAACAATCTATTATTTAGATACGTAAACAAGTCAAACAGAAAGCAGCTCATAGAAAAGCATTTTCCTGATCCACTATGTTAGTTGTTTTTATCTTTATTTCTTCCTTGAGTTCAACTTTAAATTTAAAGTTGCATAAAAAAACATGACACCTGGGACAAGTGGCTTTGGCAAAAAAAGAAAAAAAGAAAATGCAAAACAAAGGAACTAATAGCATAACAACTCATTAACAAAATTTTCGACCAACCACACCTACAGATCATAGTAAGCTTATAAGAAATCAATAAACAACTCATTAACAAAATTTTTTCAATGTTTACCACATAATCATAATCTCACTGCAAGCTGTCTTCCTGAACAACAGTCACTAAATCATTTATAACTGGAGCTACGAAACTCCAAATCAAGTGCCGTTAATTTTACCTGAAAATAGACTCATATATCTTCTATCCATAAAACTTTCATAATTTTTGGTTTAGCCAATCAATACCAGATTTTTCTTAAAGTTTCCCATGTTTCACTGTTTGACTAATCTGACCACTCTTCATTACGAATCAAATTTCTCATTGTACAGAATTCAAAATATGTTCTTGTTTATTTCATTTGAAACTAGACTCAACAAGCTTTAATTATATAATTTATTCAGCTCCTAATTCATCTCTCACAATTTATGGTGATTTTTCAAAGTCACGTTACTGTTGCTGTCCCAAGCAGATTTATTACCAAATTCACTCTTTCACACCTAACTTGCATGCTTGTTATTTAAACATGTATATCACCAATCAATCATCACATATCTATGATTTTACTTAAGTATAATCTCTATTTCATCATTTTAAAGCACAACATGTTAGCCGATTTTTCCCCTTATCATCTAAGGCATATGCATGCTCATTTGTTTGGCTCAACTTCATCTATCTTCCATTTTTCATCAAAAGAACATGAAACAACAACCATTTCCTTCATTTTAATTCATGACTAAATGCTCACAACACAACTAAAAACCAAAATATGCTTCAAGAGTTAAGGTAGAATCAATAAGAACTTATGAACCTCAAAATAGAAGCAAGGTACCAAGAACTTATCTTCAATTTTCCTCCTCCTAGTGACCGAATACTCAAGAGCTTTCTCCTCTTCTTTCTCTTTTCTAACTTTCAGCTATGATGAACAAAGATGGACAAAACTTTGTTCTTTTCACCCCTTTTCCTTTTAATAAAATTTCATATTTCATCCATTTAATTCTTTAATACAAAAGACATGAAATTCCCATCATGGAACTTTACCTAACCCATTATCATGAAACATTTACCTAACCCATTATCATGGAACATTTACCTGACCCATTATCAATTTGTATCAATTTGTACCATAAATTATGGATATCAAGTGCACATTTTGTCTACAACAACATGATGGCTGGCCACTTCATGTAAAATGGGAGGTTTGTCATGCAAATCCTCCTATTTTGCACTCCTATTTATTTGGCCACTTCAATTTAGCCTATAGCATTTTCAAATATTTTCACATAGGTTCTATTTCATAATTTCACCCCCTTTTTTTTATGGAACAAAAATTAACTAAAATTGCCGGGTTCTATCTTAAGCTTGGGCCTTCTACAGGCCCACTAACATAATTAAACCTACGCCAACATTCACAGAATTCCCGAAAATTGGGGCGTTACATATGTTTTATTATTTTTCTAAAATTTTATGTATTTGGAACATCTTTAAAATATTATAAGTTGTATACTTGGATATAAGTTGTATACTTGGATATAAGTTGATGTAAAGTTTGAAATAAAAAGATTAAATTTGTTGTTTCTAATGTAGTTTCGAATCATATTTATTTCATTGATTGCAATAATAGTAGATTCATTATGGTTCATGTTGGATCTCTACATTTTGTAAACTCATGCTTATGTTTCTCAATCTACAAACTTTATCAAACGTTAATCTGATTTTTTTTTAATTTTTACAAAATTGTATACGTTTTTTTTAATTTTCAAATGGTGTTTAAGAATCAATAATTAATAAATTGATAGAATATATAATTGTTGAAGTTAAATCTATTGAACTTTTTAGAAAAATGCTTAAATTGATAGAATATGTAAATATTAAGGGTTAAATTTATTATTATACCAGTTAAAATTACGTACTATTGAATAAAATCATTTAAATTTGTGATTAACTGACCTTAATTAATCACTTTTGAAATTGATAGGATTAAATTGCTCCAATTTTGCCTGAAGGACTAATTTAGACAATATAGAAATTGCGAGGGATATAATATGCCTTTTAACCTTTTATTTTTCTTTCGTATTGTTTTGCTCGAAAAAGCATAAAGTGTCGCCGTTTATGAAATGACAGTTAGGCCCTCTGAGTGCAAACTTATTTTCGGTCAAAATTCCGATCTCGCATAAGCCATTTGAATCTTTCACAAAACCCTAAATCCCTAAAAAAAACCCCGATCCCCAAATTTGAACCCAATTCTCCGATTTCTGATCCTAAAACTCCATCCAATTTTTCGAGCTATTACGGTAAATCATGGGCATAATAAGAAGCAGCTTTTCGTTCATCGCAGGCACAGCTTGCGGGATTTACGTTGCCCAAAACTACAACGTACCCAACATAAAAAAGCTGGTTGACTCCGCCTTCTTCGTAGCCAAGCATGTCGAAGAGAAGTACCGCAAGCCCAAGAACAAGGACGACGACTAGATCCTAAATACCCTGCTGTTGCCAAGAATCAATAGACTTAACAGGTCCATTGTTGTTTTCTCTTCTTTAATTATGGAAAAAAAAGGGAAGTTGTCTTTTTGGATTAAATACGATATTGAGATTTTCTTTTTTTGTGTACATTTTACAAATTGGGAGAGGGGAACCTTGATCTTTGGGTGCCAATAAAAGAACTTACCCAATATTTTTTTCTGGCGATATTAGGATTTGAAAACAGAAACCAAGATAAATGTTGTTGTTAATTATAACTTGCAATTGAAATTTTATTTAATTTTATTTTTGAGGGGCACTATGTTGAAATTGGATTGTTCGTTGTTGAGGGAATAAATATTGTGGCGCTTATCTACTCAGCGTTTGTTGTTTTCAGATATTGAGAAAATGACAGTTTAGTAGTTTACCATTAACTTGACTTCAAAACAACGGCAGGCTTTAGTTGAACATGTTGTTGAATGATGGAGCTATCTCGAGTTTTCATATGAAATTTCTTCAGTTCTAAGTAGTATTAAATTTAATTAGATCAAACTTTTCAATTCACAACGGGTGATGAGGTTGTTTTTTTTGTACTTTTTCAATGGCTGTATATATTTTGTTCCTTCCGCTGCTTTAATTGAATTTGAAGGAGATTTTAACTTTATTTGATGTTAATGGTCAACTATAGCTTCTCCGTTGGCTCGTGCAGTAGAAGTTGAATTTTGACTCTTTTACTAAAAGACTAATTTTTAATGTTAATGGAGCGGTTTACAAAAATAACTAGATGTGACAAGATATGTATATTTTATACTAATGTATATGGATATTTTTTAATAAAAATAGAAGAAATGTTTAAAATAATAATAATTTGCTTTTTAATCTATAGTTATAGATTTATTTTGTTTTTTTTAGTAGGAGGAGGAATATGTAATCTGAAACTTTCATGGTACTAGGCATTGTTTCAGAGACCTTTCTTCCTGTTATTATTACGTTAGAGAGACTGGTAGGCAATAATGCTTCAAGTCTATGCGTACAGTATCTTGACTTTCAAGTTGTGTGTATGTTGAGCAATTTCATAGCTACTTGAATCTTCCTTCTGCCTAATCTCAAATTAGATTCTCATCATACTTTTCCTAATTTGTTGTTAATGATGAATTTAGGGTGAATAAATTCAGTTCAATTCGACTTTAGTTGATTTACCAGATAATCTTCAATTAAGTCAGTTATGATAATTGATTCTGTTTCATTTGTTGTTAAAATAGTTTAAATCGGTATATTTTGGGTGATGAAATGTTAATATCCGTAAGGCAAATTCATTAATTCATTTAACGAATGGAATTATATAATTTAGGGAAAAAAATAACAACATATTGTAGATAGTGAAGGATAAATTTTATCAACACAATAAAGTTTTTAGCCTCAACATCAATATGACATTATGACACAGTGCAATTGGTTTTGTCACAATTCAAGCACGATATTTTTACAATAAGAAAATCAGTCCCAGATGATCCAAAGCGACAGGTAAAAATCGAAGGAAAATTATATGCATAAGCAAGACTAAGAAATGTGCTGAAAAAGAAGACAAAAATTTTTAAAATTAAAGACTTATTAAACAATCAAAAAACAAACAAAAAACATATAAAACTTAAGATAACAAGGGTATAAATTCACTCGTGAAATCATTTATTATTCTAAAATATTCTCAAAACAAAAATAGATTAAGAAGTTGACAAAGAGCCACCTATTTTTTTAGAAAAATTATTGGTGGCCAATAAAGTTTTAGCGAATAATAGGCACTGTCATCTGTCTATTACAACTTATGAAAAAAAATAAATATACTTACAAAATAGATTTGAAAATTGAAAATAGAGAAGACATGTGAAATAAAAAAAAAAGAAAAAGAAATAGTTGGTGGAATGGAGAAAAAGGCGAGCAACAATCAACTTAAAAGCAATCACTACTACTGAACAAAACAAAAGATGACAAGTAAACAGACTTTGGAGAAAAAATAGAAAAATTTTAAAGATTTTTAATTATGCGAACAGTATCGAACACTATATCTGTACTTATCAACTTAGCTTTAACGTTTAGCGTCCGTAATAATCTTTCATTTTCAATTTTATTTGAAGCCATACCACAGATGGGCCATGAAAAATATGAATCCACAAAAAAAAAGGTGAATATCTATTCTTAAAGCCGATGTTTATGGGCAAATGGCAGGCAGGTAGGTTTTGAAGTGGGCCGATTGGCATTGCTTTCTTATTTTTTTTTATGAAAAATCCATCATTAACCTATGTGGCTATCCAAGGACAAAATATTATCAAAATAACAAACCAAAATATTGGAAACCAAATGGCCCGTCTTTTTATATAAATTTATCAAAACTTTCACATACAATTTTTTTATTACTTTCACATATAATTCATTGATAAAATTTATAGAAAATATATTCATTTGGTACAAATAACTCTTACAGAAAAAACCCCAACAGTTGCTTAAAGTTAATAGTTAATATATGTAGCAAAAAAAAAAAAAAACTATTGTACTTGTGAGTGGAGCTAGACAACTAGTTGTTATGTTATGCAGTGTCAAAATGTTGTGGGAATAGTTATAAAAGAAGAAGAATCTGATATTGGCAGAGCTTAAGAACATTAGAATGTAGGTGGTATGTACATCTTTGACTTCCTAATGTCTATTCTCACATTTCCATTAGTGTTGACCATTACAATTTTTAGTGTTTCTTCCGATCTTTTTGTAACAAATAAGGCAATGGCAATGGCAGTATCAAATGCTTTGTTTAATTTTACTTTTTGTGCTTCAATAATTTTAAGTTGCAGGTTTGGAATAAATTCTAATTTTCCTTTTTCTCAATTTAAAAACCATACATATTTTTCTTTTCATTATCTTCAACGCAAAATTCAATTTATTTTATAATAAAGTCATACAACCAATTCGCTTCTTAATATATAAATTACATAAAGTATTAAGATTTTAATTATATGACAATTAGACATGTTCATAAGTCGGGTCACCTGCCCAAAAATAAGAGAATTTGAACAAAAATATGAGGATCGAAAAATGAACTTGGGTAAATTTAAGGTTTGTTTTCTATATGTCTTACCCAAAGCTTAGCGCGACTCAAATATATTATATTATAAAAAATGTTATATTAATTATATATATTTATATTAAATCACTAACCCAATAACAATTAAACTCGTTATCTAAACTCTAAAATAAAACTTATCCAACTAAATAACTCAATCCGAAATATAAAAATTTAAAATTATATTTAATAAAATAAAAAATTTATTATTTTTATTTTTATTTTTAATATAAATAAGATATTTTTTATATTTATGGTATTATTTTTTAATATAAATATTTTTAATGTGTTAGAAAATGTTTATTTTAACATTTTAGTGCATTATTGTATTATATTTTTAAAAATAATAATTTTAAATAAAAAATAATATTAAAAATAAAATATGAGCGGACCGAGTCAACCCAGATTTACTTTTCTTAAATTGGGTCGAGTTTGGGAGAAAAGTAAGCCCTTTTTAGGCCGAACCTGAACTTAAAAAATTGATCTAAATACCTTACATGACGATTGACGACCCAACTCATGAACACCTCTAATCACAATCAATATAAATTATAAATAATATTTTATCGTAATTTAGAATACATACTATTTTTAACCAAATTCTCTTCTAAGCTATGGTATTAAATGTTTTACAATAAAAATTGCATTTGAAAATTCCTTTCTTAGGTTATGATCTTAGACAGAGATGCACATAGGACTATGGGAGTGCGATGCAAAACAAATTCTCTCTCTCTCCCTATATTGATATTGATGTTGAAGCTAATAATAATTTTTAATTTTAAATAATTTATTTGTTTTAGTATATGATATGATTTCTTTTTTGTTTTTTTTTTCTGTTTAATAAAATGGAATTTTTAATCGTACTATTATTTAAGTTTTTAATTGAATTAGTACCGTAAATCAATCAAACATTAATTCAATTGAGAAATAAATAAAATTAATTTATTAATTTTATAAAATAATAAATATTAATATGAAAATATTTTATTTTTTATTTTGATACAAAATATTAGTACAATATGATTTGTCAATTCGAACATACAATATTATAATTTTCAAATAATCAATTTAATCATTTCAATTAAAATTTTATTTAATTTTTTAATAAAAAAATTTCAACCACAGTTATATAAATTACTAAATATAAGATAAGACGTGAAGTAATGTTTTTCTAATATTCTAATCACTAAATGTGGTCAGAGATTAAGATTAATAAAATAATTAATAGAGGGATTTGGAAAGATGAGTAGTAAATTACTTTAGTATGTTATTCTGCTTTTGCGTTGTACAGATGGTTTTATATATCTTATTAATTATTGGTTTGCACAGTAATAAGATCAAGTTTGTGGTTAATACACAAAACCCAAATTTACTACCAAGTCAGTGGTCCATACATTATTTAGTATTAGATTATTCAAATCCAGTAAATAGAAAGCTGAAGGTAGGTTTCATCTTTTTTCCACCTAAATCACTAGGCTAATATTAAAATCAAAATCAATCAGAATGATGATTTTTTTAGTGGATATTTATTATTATTATTCTTCTTTGATATTTTTTTATGTTTAGTTTACGTGGTTGATTTGTAGTTGTTGTTTTTAATAATTTCTTTGAATTTGTGTTTTTTTTTTAAAAATATATAAAATATGTTTTAATATTTTATCCACATTTATCGATTTTTATATTTAAATTATATTATCGGTTGATATTATTTCTTAGAGTAAATTATACCATTAGTTATTAAATTACTGATAAGTTTTTGTCTTGATAATTTAACTAAAGAATATTACAATTTAATTGTTGAATTATTCAAAATTTTTTATTTAAATCATCGAGTTGCTAAAATCAATGTTATATAATTTTCTTTGTTTGCAGTACGACCACCAAGTGGAAACTCTCTTTCCTCTTCCCTTCTACAATTAATTTTTTTATGCAACAATTTTAGATTTCACAAATTTGCGAACCACAATTCAAACAACTCTTTTCTCCAATCTCCAATAATGATCATTAGATCGATCGATGGGTACTGATTCACTGTATCGGTTGTCGAATTGTCGCTTCAAGCTCGTTGGCAAAATTAAAAAAAAAACAACTTAACAGCTATTTGAATAGTTAAGTGACTAAATGAAACCTTTCGAATAGTTCAGTGATCAAATAATAACTTTATTTAATTAAGTGTCTAAAACTAAAATTTACTTATAATTTAGTAACTAATGGTGTAATTTACCCTTATTTTTACTATTTTTAACCGTAAGAGCCTCTTCCTCGTTCAGAGAGATATAGAAACTGTGAATAAGCAATGATGATGACTGCTTAAAACAGCGTTCAAAATGTACAAATACAAATTGGACACGTAGCTTCCTCTCTCCCTGCCCTTTCTTTTCTCGCCCTTTTTTATCACGGAGAATTGCCACAAAAACCTTGGCTTCCCCAAGGCCATAATCAAAGCATCTTCCCCCTTCATGTCTAACCATGAGCAAAGACTGATTATGAAAAATTACACACGCTTTATACAGTTGGAGCTTCTACAAATAAAATCATACACCCAGTTCTTCATCTTGAGATGTTGATTGGGATCCTCCTGCTTGGGACCTTGATTCAGAAATCCTTGCAACCACCTCAGCCACCAATAACCTTGTCAACAACAGTCCTGCAATTAGAGCTGCTCCCATGAGCATCGTGAAAACCGCACTCCAGCTCTTAGCAGAAATGTAGCCAGTTAGAAGTGGTCCAATTGCAGCACCAACTGAACCTGTTCCATCTATGATTGCTGTCACGGTTGCCAATGCCTTTGAGTTCCCCCTTAACGAACTGTGCGTTCCTAGGTCGGCCGACACAGCGGTTGTTATGAGAGCATAGGGACCATTTACAAACATGCCGCAAATGAACATGAGGGCTATGTTCATTACCAAGGAGATGTGCCCGTAAGTACGATAGAAATAGAGAGCAGGGATCGCGCAGTACATGAAAGTTGCTGCTGTTATGGCTCTGGCATCTAGGCGATCCGAAATGTGTCCGGCTAAGATTCCTCCGAGCACCCCTCCAATATCAAAGAATGTTGACAAGTTTCCGGCTGTCTCACTCGAAAAATATTTTCCCTCGATCGCTGCAAGATCGATGAATATCCAAGAGATTTAGAAACGAACATAGTTACATAAAATGTCAGAATTGTAAGTCAAAAAGATATATTAGAATACCTGTATGGCTAATGTAGTATGGGAGCCAATAGAGAAATGTGTAAGCGACCAATTTGGCAAAGAAGAGGCAAAAAGCAAAAGGAGCAACCCCGGGGATTTTCCAAGCTTCAATGAACCCCACAGCTGTTTCCTTGATCTCAGCATCTGAGCCTAATAGAGGCTCTGTTACTCCCTCTCCGATCTTCCTAGGAGAACCCATTTCATCTTCTTCTTTATCAGCTCCGACCGATTCGGGGCTAACAGGCAGAAAAAGGAAAACCAACAAGCCCACGAAAGCAATGAGCAGACCAGGCACAACAAAGGACCAACCCCATCCATAGCTCAATAGTGCTGAAGCAATCAATGAACCAGCAATGTTCCCAACAGATGTGTGAGCATTCCATATGCCCATAATCAAACCTCTCTTTTTCTTCCCAAACCAGTTACCCACCACTGCAACAACTGAGGGCCATCCCGTTGATTGAAATAAACCAGCAATCATTTGTACTATAAGGAAGTAGTAAAAACTGTGGATTTTAGCCCAGTACCCAACACCAAATAGTGAAGTAAACAAGCCAGTTCCAACCATTCCTACTGTCAAAAAGACCCTTAAATTCATCCTGTCACCTAAGTGACCGGAAAAGTACATTCCTAAAGCATATACCGCGAGGAACGCCACGTCCAGTTCACCGAGCAAGGCCGAACCATCGGATCCATTAAATGGTGCCCAACCGTCTCCTAAAACCCAAGAAAATCTTTTTTTTTCAGCAGGTGAACTGAGGTATGTCATCCTCCATGGGAACTTCAAGCTTACATCAGGTGATTGAGGATCGAGAGCACTCTTCACAATGCTTGTTGTTTTCCTTGTCGCATGGTAGCAAGTGTAAGCCAAAAATGTTACGATCAACACAATTGCTTGATGAGTTTTATAGGAAAGCTTTCCTCTCTTAATGTATTCTAGGAAACGAATTCCAAAAGGCTTGCTATAATTTCTCAAAGCTGGCAATTCACTTAGCGAAGCCATGTGAGAAAGCAGAGCTGAAAATTCCCCTGATAATACAGAAAGCTGGAGAATTACGAAATCAGTGAGCAATGTGGGAATTTAATTCGATATACAATTCCAAATGAATTCTTAATCTAACAAAGAATTTATAGAAATAAAACAGAAAATAAACCAAATACAATTCTAGATTATAAAAGATAATTATAATTTCTAATCAAACAATAAAATTTAATTTAATTCATCCTAAACCACACAGAGGAAGCACCTATTTCTCGTCAAGTGAACGAGCCAGAGAAGAAAAGCGCCTATATGATTGAGATGCTGTGCTAAAAAAATTCCGTAAAATTGTAGTCAAAAGTTCAATACAGTTTCAAAGGTAAAAAAGGAAATCAGTTCTTTGGAAACAACTTAAAGAAGGATAGATATACCTTGTCTTCTCCAAAGGAAAGACCCCAATTTTATACCTTTCAAAACATTGAACAGTCTCAAATTTAACAAAGAAATTAACTGAACCTTCGGATAGATTGTAGCCAAAATTCAAGTAGATCATTCAACATTAAACAAAATTAATAGAATCTTAGAAAATGAAAAAAAAAAAACAAAACACGATCTAATGTTCAGACTTAAAAAAAAAATACTGAATACAGATTCTACATAAAAATACAGAGATCACCAAAAAAACAGGGGCAAGCAGAATACATTGGGTAGGAAAAGAAGAAAAAATCCAGTTTGTGAAATTTGCTTCCAGGGGAGAGATTCCCTTAATGAAAATCAACGTTAGCAGGCAAAGAATCAAACCGAAGGACTCAAAGGAAAAAAGTAAGAATAAAGTCAAAAACAATTTAGAAGCATTAAAACTTTACAGAGACAATAAAAAAGAAATGCACGAAGAAAAATATCAATTTACCTCTTAATTTAGCTGAGCACACTAACTTTGATACCTTTCTTAATTTTCTCAAAACATAATCTCCATTCTCATGTATGACACCCTTCTCTCTCTGTCTTGTTATTTTTGGTTTCGAGCTCTTCTCTGGTTCTTCACTTAAATGAACGAAAAACGCTTCACGGTTTCAAATTCGTAGCGGCCGGGGTTGGATTCTTGAAGTGGACGTAAATAATAATTTAAAGATACAAATTTCCGATCATGCCCCTATTTAAGTCCCCAATCAAGATTTGGATTTCTAATTCATGTACAGCTCTAATTTCAGGTAAATTTACTCAATTGCACTTTGAGAAAAACACGTGTTTCGTTTACATGCATAACGCTGTTTCTTGCAATAAACTCACATGTGAAAGTGAATTTAAAAAGAGAAAAAAAATTTGTTCATTTATAACATATTTTTCTTGAAATTAATTATAGTTTAGAAATAAGCATGGTATACCCTAAACCCTAACGCAATTAATTTTATATTAATCTTTGCGTACTCTCTTGATCATAGATTGTCTTACATTCTACGTCAGACATATCAATAACAAGTATAGGACGGTAAAGCTAACATCTTTTCTTTTCCCTGATATGTAACTTTAATTAAAAATTAAAATTATTGCTGTTTTTAGACAATTAAAAATATATATAATTTCCAAGTACATATAAATTTAAATAAAAATTAAAAAATCAAATTAAATTTTAATCATGTTGATTGATATATAATTAGTCACTAGAAGTCAACATCCGTCAACAATTATATTGTTACACATATATAAAAAGTTAATACAATCAACATTTTCTATAACAGTCTTTTACTAAAATTTTGGGTGTTATAGAATGATACTTGTTATATATATATACCTATAACAATATTTAAGATTTATATATTAGTTAGTGAGATTTAGATTATATCATTTTGATAAATTTTCTAAATGTAACTTAATTTAATAAAGTATGCTTACTAGACTTTTTATGTAAAATTTAAATATATTTGTTAAAAATAATTAAAATTTATTAATTGTATTTCACGTAGTAATAAAAACTAATTTTATTAAAATTTGAAGAAAAATAACTATTATGAAAAATTAATTTAATTAAAAAAACGTATTTTGTAGTTGTCATAAAAAGTTAAAATAAAATATAAAAATTGATTCTATAAGTATTATAATAAAATACTGTTGTAAAGAGTTTAGTGTTATACGTTGAGGGTATATTGTAATATATATAACGCTGCATGTATGAAGAAGTTGAACGATTGGCTACGCAAAATCATGCACAATGACACGAACTACAAGTAGCAGCTAGTACAAGTGTGCGTTTTAGTTTATCGCTTGTACTTTTCTTGACGTACGCTGATGCTGGGAATCATGTTTGTTTTATTCGAAGGTTAGGGAAGAAACGTCCTGTAGTCGAAAATTTCTCAGCAATTGCCAAACATAGCAAATTAAGAAAATTTCCGGGTTCTGGAAAAAGCACGCACGTCCAAGTTATAGCGTCTCACTGACGAGCAAAGGTTAGGGAAGGGTCGTCCTTTAGTCCAAAATTTGTCACCATCTAACCAACGTAAGCAAATTAAGAAATTTCCTGTGTTCTGGAAAAAGTATGCCGTCCAATAATAAATTTGTTTAAAGGTGGATTATTTGTTAAAATTTAAAATTTTTTTTCAGATAATCATAAACTTCAAAGAATATTAAAAAAATTAAAATCTTGATCCATATGTAATAGAGTTCATAAAAAATATTAGGATTAGAAACCGTAAAAAAAATACATTTAAATTATAGATCGAATTTGGACTCCTATTTTTATAATTTAACTCAATCTATTTTCTAATTATGAAATATAGTATATTTTACTGATACAAGTTTTAAAACTACTCATAATCCTTCCTTCAATCATTAGAAAAGAGGATAAATATATTTTAATACTATGGAACTCATGTCTTCCTGCATCGACAACTAATTTTGTTACTAACCGAGCTAGGAACTATTCCACTAATTTCATATATTCTATAATTTATATCATATAAAATAAATTTTATAATAATATATTCTATTCGACTAAAATATTTCACTTAAATAGCTGGAATGGATAAATGATTTTCTTTCAACGTGCAAATAACCCATTAAATTTGGTTTTAATGCATTATAATTGTTGACTTGAGGATACACCCACCGCATCCATATGCCCTTCCTTTTCATATTAGTTAACCATTTAAAGAAGCTTGCAACTTTTATAAATATCTACACCAAAGAATCCAACATATCTCACCTACCGACTTTTTTTCAGGCTAATTATGGAGGATCCAAGGTGATTTCGGTCAGAGTGTCCAAAAAATGGACTGCCGAGCTCAACGTGGGGTAAGGGTAATTTCTGGAAAGAAATATGGAGAATAATTGCATGAATCCACTTGCTAAGTTTAATTATATATAGAAAGTACGAATTAGGAGTAGCAAAAGCATATTCGCATATCCAAAGAAGAATAAAAAGACATTCTTAATAGGCAGTGAGAGCATATCCGCTTATCCAGTATCATTCCTTTCCCATCACCTGTTGACTATTAACGCCAATGACGTGGCACGACTGTTATACGAAGATCTTAGGACACCTGGAATTTGAGATACTTTGACTTTCAGGTTTCAGCTCATTTGGTTATAAATTTACAATTAATTATTAAATCTTCCAAATTATAATGTGTTCTTTTTTGTATAAAATAATGTGTAAAATCTTAAATACGTGTGTAAATGGACTAACCTGCAGGTTGGTTGTCTGTATTGGGACTGATTAGGAGCGGACCCAATCAGATTACGAAAATAATTGTTGAGGGAAACGAAACAGCACGGAAACTTCTTCGCCTGTGGATTTATACAGCTTGGTAGCGGCTTTATCTTTTCATCTGAGGTGAGTTGATTGAGTTGAAATTTTTAAATATTTTTAAATATTCGATTTTTTATATTATTTTGTTTTATTTTAATAAAAAAATTTGTTTATGATTTTTTGATATTATTTTATGAGGTTGAAATCTTTTTCACAAATATTTTTACTTTTATCCATAACCCGGCACCCCTAAATAACATGTAATTGAGTAATACTAATTTTTAACATAGTCAGCTTTTTTTATTGTGGTATGTGTGTGTATTTTTATTTGTCAAACGTAATATTTATATTTGATAGAAATTATAAGTTTTGATATCTAAAGAAAATAGTAATATTTTTTTAGTGTGTAATTCAAATTTAGAGTTGATTCGATAAAAAATTATAATTAGTTAATAATATTAATAATTAAATTTTATCAAATTAATCTTAAACTCCGAATTAAATTACATTCACCATATTGTATTTGATAACTTAAACGTAAAATTAAATAAATTCACAACTAACACTAAATTTATTCTATTAAAAATTATAAAAATTTAAACTTAATAATATTAGCAACTATTTTTAATCAAATCAATCCTAAAACCCGAATTAAACATTAAAAAATTAATAACATTATCTGTAGATACCAAAATATATAACATTTATTAAATACAAATATCAAATTAAATAAAATAAAATAATAATAACATAAATACGACATTAAAATAAAATGTCGAATTTTAGCACAAAATACTACATTAAACCTTTTTAACTTAAAATAAAAAAATAATATGAACTATCACTACTTTTCGATTTTTTTTTCGTCAGTCCTACTTTTAAGTTAGTTCAGATCTATATTGATGTTGCGTAGTACTTTCATTTTCATGTGGCAACGGACAAAGAATTATGTTATATAAGGTCGTGGCAGCTGCTCGTCTGTCTGGGGCTCAACTCTCATCTTTATATACGTTGTCAAAATCATGTAATTATTGCATATATAGCGAGTCATTTTTCATTAATTTAGGTCACAGCGATGACAACAATTTTAATCTGATCCATTAGATTTGTCATCTTCCTTGTTGAGAGCAAAGATATTTTTAACTGATTTTAATGTACTGAATTATTACAAGCCAAAGTGAAAAAATAAAATGCAAGAAAAAAGAACAATTATTCTTACTCTGATGAGTAATAAATTTATAGGCAGAATGATTTTTTTAACCTAAAACTATATGAAAAATCCATATTAGCTTTTATTTAACCTTTCAATGATTAATTTTTTTTATTGTTAAAAATAGATAAAAATAATAATAGTTCTTTTTCTACAAGGAATCAATAAAAAAGTGATAAAAAAAAAGAGGTGGCGGTTGTTTGGAGGCCGGCTCACATATAATAAGGGGAAAGTTAGAGGAAAGAACTAAGAAAGGAAGAGAGGAGGAGAAGGGACTAGAGAATAAGTTATCTGGTGGAATACTTTAGGAAAGGAGATCCCTGATATTTCATGTGTTGAAATATATATAGGGGAGATTCTCTTGTCATATAGTGCTATATTACCGACAATACGAGTGGTAGGCTGCTTATGTAGTTAGTTAAGTAACAGGTCTATTATATGCTAGTTGTTCTCAATTATAGTAATTTGTAATTTTGTTCTAACATTCTTTTTATTGAGTTAGTACAAAATTTTATACTTGAGTTGTTTTTCAATAATCCCCTAAAACATAAAAGTAAGTGACCAAAAACGGATGACTTGTTGGAGACTAAAAGCTAGTGGTGTGAAGTATACGAGTGGCTAATCACGTATGACTAGCTAGATAGTTGCCACTAAAAGTATAAGATGAAAAGGCATCCATAAGTACTCGTTGAGCCAATATTCCTTGTACTACCACATGTTCAACTCGGAGTAAGGGTATAACAATTACCCCTAATCAAAAGACGCATTATAAAATTACCTTTCACGAGACCATTCGGACAAAGCCCCAATGGATAGTCACTTTAACAAAAAAAAAAAATTGGCGGATGGGCATACCAAGAGTTAGCAAATGTGCGTGTTGAGGACGCTTTGGGAGAGAACGGACTGCACCAAATGTTCTAGAACGAGCTGTGCAATTTTTTATGGGAAACAGGGCCAATAATGGTTTGTGTCGTCTCATGGGACGCATGTTCGGGTGATATTGATTGTGAAGCGTCGGAGTATCTGGATCCTGGAGTTATTTTTTCTATTCCGAAATTTCCCCAAGTGTTCAATCTTGAAGTGTTCAACCATTTTTTTGGGTTCTTTTCTATCATTTCTTCTCATTTTCATCCTCGATTCTTCTTCATCTTCGTTTTTTTTTTTACTTCGCGCCCATGGTTTTTCAGGGTAAGGTTTCACCTTTTCTGAGTTCTTTCCTCTTGTTTTCTTTTTTTTCTCATTAATCATGACCAAAAACAACTTCCGGATGGAGGCCGAAACTTTGTAAGCAGTGGAGAAGAGGCTGAGAAAGCCTCCAAGGAAGGAAAGGGAGGTATTCCTGGGGGGTGCCTTCAAGTGTACCACCACAAAGGAGGGCCGACGATTGCTCCGCTGTTGGGGTTTGGGGTTGCCACAGAAACACCACTGTTATGACTTAAGCCTTTCGAAGGGGTCCTATCCTCTTAGTGAAATTTATAGGCCCAGACATGGTGGAGTGGAGGGAGGCTAGGGTTTTACCTAACGTTATATATACTAGAAGTTGGGTTTTATTTACTCCCCACTCGTTCATCATTGAACTGCTCAGCTGTTATATGGTTGTCCCCCCCGCAGTTAGCTGGGATTTCATGGTGGATCATCATCAGATTCATAATCCTTTGTCATGAATGGAGATGTGACCTATGATGAGGGTGTTTCAAAATATGTTCCAGCTGAGGAGGAACAACTACCAATCAGTCGGGGCTAAGCAAATAAACAAGACATGGCAACTCTTTTTCTAAAAATATTTGCGCAAAGACCTAATTTTTCTTCAATTGAAATTTTTGATTGTTTGTGTTTTCTTTTTCTTTCTGATTTTGCTCTAAGGAATATTCAAGCGGGCACCGAGAGTTCTCAAATATCCGCTCTGCTCTAAAAACTACAGCACAAGCTAACATGAATATAATTCAAAATCATAAGAAATAAAACTAACTTTGCTGCCAAAGTTCTTGTTTGTATAAACCTCACACAACGTCATCATTACCAATGCATCGAATAAAACATTTTGCATGTCTTTGCCTCACACGTAGACCAAGATTTTTTTGTTTGTTTGTTTTTAAATCTCATGGAACCTAACTTATGAATTATGATGAAATGCAACTTGTCTTTTAACTGATAAATGCTAAAAATAAATAGAACAATACAATTATACCTATGCATGTGATGTTTGACTTGAGGATATACGTACCAAACTAGGATTAATATTATCTATAAATAAATCTACACCATCAAATCCACCGAACCCAAAGAACAAATCAGGTTTATTATTGAGGATACATGGTAGAGAGGTAATGTCGGTCAGACCAGTCCAAAAATAGACCGCCGAGCTCAATGTGTAATTTCTAGAGAACTAGAGGGTTATTTGGGGGAATCCACTAGCCCAGTTTAATTATAGAAAACTAGGGGGATATTTGCATATCCAAAGAAGAATAAGGAATTTCTTATTCTAAACAGGCACTCAAGACAATACCCAATAACCAATATCTATTCCTTACCCCTCTCCTGTTGACGTTTGATGTTGATGACGTGGAACGACAGTTATATCACGTTTGGAACCTTAGGGTTTGAGATACTTTGACTTTTGGGCTTGATTTACTGTTATATAAATCCGACTGGACCGGTCATTTGAATTGAGAGACATAAAATCGATTAATTAGTTTTGTTACAATTTTTAATATTTTTATTAATTTATTTAAGTTAAAATTGATTGCTCAATCAGATCAAAAATTACTAGATTGATCATTTCGGTCACTGATTAAATTCTAAAAACATTCGCTTATCTATTTTTATTATTTTCCAATATGTTAATTTTTTTAAAATATTTTTATTTGGTAGTTACTTTGCTATTGGCAATATCTTTTACTTATATAATCCATAAATATTTTAATTTTTAAATTAAAAATTAATAATACAATTTTATTTTATTTCTTTGGTACTTTTTATGTTTGTTTATTTATGTTTTAGGTTCGTGACTATTCATATCAACAATGTAGTTTCTAAAGTTCAAATTTGTATCTCTCCTTAAGAATATACATTGCACCTTATTATTATACCCAACTTTTATTGATTTAATTATTTTTTGAAAGCAATAATAAAAATTTATATTTGATGTCGTTAAGGGATAAAATATTGAAAACCAACAAGTTATGGATGCTCAGGAGCTGGGTAATTTTTTTTATATATATTTCCTAATTTTAATGGATGTTTCCAAATTGTCTACTCTACTATGCCCTAAAACGGGGTAGAATAACTTAGGCTTAGTTTGAATGGATGGTGAGATTAGTTTTATTAAAATTGAAAATATTGTTGATTGTAAGATTAATTACTGTAAAATCAACGATGGTGAAATATGTGTTTAGATTCAATCGTAGTGGTGATAGTGTAATGAAAGTAAAAAATGCCCATTAAAGACATTAGATTAAAAAATGTGTATAATTATAGTAACAATTAAAAATAAATAAAATTATATTATACTAAATAATTTTACATTAAATAATAATTATAAATTACTAACATTTCACTTGCATTAAAAATTTATTTTTATTGATTAATAATAATTATATTAAAATTAAAAATTAAAAATTTATTTAAGAAATTAAATTAAAATTATATTCTTATTGATTAATAAAATATATTATTTTAAATAATATTTAAAATTATATTAATATTAAAAATAATGTAATAAAATTAGTAATTAAATTTTAACAAGAAAGTTTATGGGTAAAAGAGGAATACTTCTTTTCACCGGAGGCTATTGCATCCTAAAGTTGATGGGAAATGACTTTCCTCCACCGAAAGCATGCCAAAAATATTTATATATATATAATTTTATATTAGTAAAAATAAAATTATATTTTAATTTTTTAAAAATAATAAAAAAATTATTTAATTTTTAAAAATTATAAAGATATAAACTATTAAAATGATTAATTTCGTTTTCCATTAAAAAGAATTTTTAACTTCATCGAAAAAAAAAAAGCCACCTAAAAGAAAGCCTTTTTAAATTGACCCTTTAGTGGATCCAAGGGGGCCTTAATTAGGCCACGGAATACTACTAAATATTTAAAGCATGCTTGCTTCCATAATCCTTTTTGATTAAATCTGTGACCTCGTCTTCATCAACGATGCCTCCAATAAGAAAAATATTTGTATATGTCGTTGCACCAATATTTTTTGTTTTTATATGAAGTTCAACTTTTCTCTGACTAGTAAAATAAGAATACTAAAATTAAATAGAGTAATACGATTACGCCAATGCATGTGATGTTTGTAGAAAAAACACTCGATCCGACGCTCTTGTTCTGTCGGTTTTAACAATAAAACCAAGAAATACCAACATAGTAATGAAATCTATTATACAGTTATAGCAACAAAAAAGCATAAACACACGTATTATAAGACAATTGTATAAATACAGGTGAAAAACAACAAAAATCGGTAATACTAATGTGATATGTGTGGAATAATTATTGGGACAATATATATTTTTAATTTTATAATGGAATTAAAAATGACTCATGTCCTATATTTTAAAAACAAATAAATGAAAAATATGACGTGATGGGCAGCAACTTTGGCTTTCTTTCTTGGTTTATAGTTTAGTGCGTATGAAATTGAATGAAAAAATTTTGAGTTAATTGAGTTGGTAAGTCATATTTTGTTATCTTAATTCAATTTGAAATTTTTTGAATTGACTCGAGTGGAATGAAATTCGAGTTGAGTCAAATCAAGTGAAATTGTTCGAGTTAAATTAAAAACTTAAACATTTCAAATTAAAATCACATTTCAATACAACTAATTTCATGTTATAGCACATAAACTTAAAAATATATATTTTAAAGTTTTTCAAAGTAAAATAATAAAATAATAAGATACTTAAGTATTATAAATTTGAATCATTAATTAAGCTATTTAGATCTCAACATTATTATTTTAGAAATTTCTTAAAATTTTAACTTTCTTTATATATTTTTAATTTTTATAATTTTTATACTTTTTTAAAAAAGATAAAATTTGGAATTTTTATAAATATTTTAAAATTTTAAAAATTATTTTGAATTTTTTTAAAATTTTTATTGAGAGACCAATTTGCTTATTTTTTAAATTGATAAGGAACAAAAGGGCAATACACCGATATGTTATTTGAATTATAAAATTCAACTTGACTCGAATTTGAAATACTTATTCGATTCGAGTTAACTCGAACAATTCGATTTGATTAACTTGAAATTTAAATTTTTTTTAAATTTTTTCAAATTAAATTTTGCTCACCCCTAATCAAAATTTTACGTAAAATCTCATATTAAGAATATATTATTTATGTGGATAATGTTAGATCCAAATTTATGAATTATTTAGGTCAGGAATTTGAGTGAGAGACTATAATACTCAAAAAACCAAAGAACAAAGTAGAGGCGATGGAGGTGCAAGCAAATGTGGACAACTGAAGAGGGCATCATAATTGGATATGATGGTGAAGAGGCATTAGTTACAACAATCCAACATTCATTCATACCTTCTCTGGGGACCTATTTGTTTGGACTAATTATCCCAATCAGGAAACCCTGTTTTCGTTCTTTTTTACTGAAATGGAAACTTGAGGAAACCACGCAGAAATTTCGTGTTCAAGGGCCTGTTCTGTCCGTATCTCTCTCTGTCTGTCTGTCTAATCATAAAAGGGTGGACGCTTTGGATCTTTTTGTACTAATTGATTCATTTGGACGGGCCACCCTCTGGATATTTCGACCACAGTCGGGAGGGAAAAGACGTGATCCAACACAAATCTCTTCAATTTCTTTTTCATTCTTTTTTCAAGTATTTTAATTCATATTAAATTATAACACACTTAAAACAAATTATGTAAAAATTATATTTATAAAAAATTATATAAAATTAAAATAGAACTTTCAACGATTAAGTTAAAATTTTAAAGGTTACTATATTTTAAATTTAAATTCCAACACAATAATATTTTATAGATTTTATATAAAAATATAAAAAACGACAATAATGTTGATATTAATATTTATTATTCTATAAAAATATAATAATTTTTTTAATAATTTTTTAACAAAATTAATGTTGAACTAATTTGTGAAACTAACTATATTAAAAGTTAAATAATAATAATTTAGCATACAATATTGATCGGTTCTCTTCTATATCTCAATGTATTTTTCTTCAAACTTTTAACAACCAATCATTAAAAGGGATGAGATCGGTTTGTTCAACTGAATTTTTTTAAAAAAATTTATAATAAATTTAATTTAATTTAATTTTTAATTTTTTTCGTAATAATTTTGGTTTGAAATTTTTGGACTTATTTCGTGAAAATAGAATTTTTTTTAGTTTGTTTTATAATTGAAGCAGTGTCTTTCTCATCCATCACATGACTTTGTTTGCAGCCAGACGTTTCAATATTTTATTAATCTGACAGTATCCATTTCCCTTCGGATCTCGTCCTTCCCATTATTAAACTTTGTTTTTGTAAGTAAACTTTTTTGGGCACAACTATGGAATTAGAACAGAGAAATTCAGATTGAGGTTGGGGTTTTCTGAAGCATGATTACCCTTCGGCTATAGCCCATCGGGCATATGATAGCTCATACACAAATTTACTTTCCTTTCATGATCCAGAAAAGCAAACCAATCGTTATTACCCCAACGTGCAGTAGAATTGGGGTTAAAAGTATAGTAGAGGTCCCTCTTACTATTTTCTTTTTTTTGTGAAGGAGGTTTTTTTTTTTTGTTAGAAAGAGAGGTGAAACCAGGAAATCACTGCAGTAGCCCATACTCCTTGGTGTTTCATCAAAGACATATAACTTCAGATCCATACCATTTATTAGACTGGGCCAAATATTAGCCGTTGCATTAGCCACACCTCCCATCGTCGATTGATAATCTCCTTTGGTTCTACAGCCAAGTGCCACATTCGAAACCTGAATCAGTCTGTCATTGAAAACACGCAGAGGCAGAGCCGCTATGCTATCACATTCGACCATAACCCGTCGTACATTTTCTTTCCAAAGTAGAGAGAGACCATCGTAAATGGCTCATAATTCCGCCGGAAGAACACCGCAACTACCAAAGCTCCTGCAATATCCAAACAACCAATTGCCCTGTTCGTCTCTAGCTAAACATCCTGCTGAGGCGTAACCACTCACACTCTTCCTTGCACCATCAATATTTTATTTGGTCCATCTAAATTCCAGTAATTGCCAAATGTTGATCCCTATGCCTCTGAACCGGATTCAACTTTTTTGTTGCTTCCTTGGCACTCTTATCCCAACACCAGCTTGATTTGATCTAGCAAGAATTACCCCTACTAAAAACAACTTGGATTATTTGATTCCAAACTCACCACAATAGGATACTAAAGACAGTGTCCCAGCCCACTTCCTTAGGTTCTATCTTCATCTCATTTTTAATGTTGTCAATAATCCATGTAGTTAAGGGTAAAGAGAAGAAGCAAGTTGCGCAACATGTGGGAATAATCTGTAACCAGACTTTTCGGGCTAGTGAGCAATCTCGTGGCACATGTATAAGGTGCTCATTATTTAAACCACAAGATTGGCACGATGCGTCCACGGTCAACCCATGCCTACATCTCTCGCTATTTGTCAACAATTGTCCTTTCAGAATAAGCCATAAAAATGTCGTATTCTCCATGGACTTTTATAATTCCAAGCCACCCGCCAAATAGCTTCTCTTTCATCCTATCTATACTTCATGAATCATGAGCAAAGAGTAGGCTCCCTTTACCGTGAAGACTCCATCATCAGACCAGCGCCAAACAATATTACCCAGACCAGCTTGTACAGAGGGTGGAGGAATACTTGCTAACTTCGGTATCATTGAGCCGATTTAAATCGGGACACTGCCATTCTCCCTCATCATCCACCATGGAGGATATGCGAACGTTAACATCTATACTCGCAGGATCAACACAATGCTGTTCCAATAGCCCCAGTAAGGCAGTAACCCATACATCTTTCCAAGATTTCACACTTTTAGCGTCCCCAATAGCCCATCCAATACTATCTCGAATGCACTGAGATCTCTCTAAATTAATATGACATTCATAAAAAAAAAGTTATACTTTTATCTCATAGCCCGCCACCAAAGAGATTCTTTATTGATCACAAAGTTAAACTCGAGCTTCACAGATTGAAGGATCAGCCGTGTGCCATTGCTTTTGGAGGAACAGAAAATGCAAGTCATCGCAACCCAGTGCCTTGAGTGGGCCCATATAAAAAATTTCCCTCTTTAATTCCTCATCGGAGACTTCCATACCTAGGAACCTGAAATCGGGTTCAGTCAGACTTGGAAAAGCGGCCACGAAGGAAGAAAGGTCCTGGTGAAGCTTCTTCAATCCAATACAACTGCTTGAGAAAAAGGACTGCAAAGATTAGCCTGGAATGCAAGGATTTAGTATTTACACTTTATGGCAGGAAAAAAAATAAGAGGCGATATGAACATTCATCAAGGCGGATTGATGATTTCTTTACTATGATTGCAAATACAATATGTGACACTTTTTGACATTGGCAGATAATGTAAAAGAGAAGATTACTATTGTATCAATTATGAGAATCAGATGTATTTGCGATGCATGGGAATTGGGATGTCGGCAACCACCAATGACTAGTTTAGTTTTATATAGTGTAGCAAACACTTGCTTTTTTTTTTTTTAATAATAGAATCTTACTCATGTTAGCTCTGCCATCAGAGGCTCAGAGGTCTGAGCTGGCTTAAGAATGAATGAATTAGGGACGTATCATAAAATTATATGGTGATTGGTGAGTAGTATTCAAATCTGATGTGGGAAAATTCCGCCCCAGATTTATGGGTGGTCGACTCGAATTGAATCCAAATACCTGCTCTTGATCCCACCCTAATCCGATGGAACAGAAAGGAGAAGCAATCCCAAAAATCATGAAACCCAGTTTTTCCTCTTTTGCATTTTCGTTTGTTTTTTCCTCGATTTCTTTTCCCTCTTGAGAGAAAAACTAGATATGCTAAAGAATTACAGTGGCATGGCCATTTTCGTAATGTTCTGTGATGAATCTAGAACTAGACACGAAAACGAGGCAAAGCTGGAAGCTGAAACTATAGAAGAAGGAAGTCGGCAGATGAACAAGCTGCGATGGTGAGCCACAATCAAGGAGAAACAGCTGAAATTGTGAATTAGCTAGGTGTTCAACTTTCTGTTCATACATTCTAGCTCACTTTGTAATGACAGGTAGCAATGCAATGTCTACATTTGCTTGTACTGGTTGTAGATTTTATCAATAAAAGTTTCAGCTTCTTCATAATTCTAATTTTATCTTTTCTATTTTTTTGACGCTCCCGTCATGTGACAAATTTCTCCGTCAAAGTTCAGGCACTTAAATGTATCGTTTTAACGTTGTTAAACAATTTGAGGACGCCTGCTATAACATTGGAATCGGTACAGCTCACAGTCACTTTCACACGTTCAAAGCTTAAAGGGTACCGTCGCAGAAGACGGATAAAAAAGCGAATTGGGGAAAAGCATTGCACCTCCGCAAGTTCGAATGAAAGTGTCATACAGGGAGAAAGTTCAATGGTTGACGAGCATTAAACAAATTAGAACTTGTTCATCATCTGGTCACTAATTTCAAGTCCTTTTCAATGTGCAAGCAGAGCAAAAATCTAGATCCAAAATTAACAAGGTTTTCTGTTAACACAAAATGAAAGTTCTACATTAACATTACTCGTATTATATTCCAAGCCCTTATTATCAAAACTAAATACGTACAAGACCCACAGCCCCAAACCAACGAAAACCCACTTAGCCTCATCCGGACGCAACCAGTTAACTCAGTCAATTTGAACCTGAATCACATCATTCCTCTCCTCCTCCTTCATCTTTGGAACAACCACTTTGAGCACACCGTTTTTCATCTCAGCCTTAATCTGGTCAGTCTTGTAAACTTTTTCAGGCAAATGGATCCTGCTGGTGTACCTCCCGCCATTTTCCTCCTCTTTGGATTCTTTGGCCTCGCCTTTGATCACCAGAGTGTTCTGTTCCACAGACACTTTGACTTCCTCTTTTCCAAGCCCTGGCATATCAATCCTAAGGTTCATGGAGTCATCCGTTTCCTTAGCGTCCCAGCTTCGGCGGAGACCACCTCCCATGCCACGGGAAGCGGAGAGAAATGGGCTCTCCATGAACTGATCCATCATGTTCAGGACTTGGCTCAGGCTCCTTGTTGGAGCAAAAGGATCGAGCACATCTGCACATGAAAAAAGGCCGAAATCAGCATCAATTTTTGATACCCAGAAGGGAAAAAAAGGAGAAGAAGAAAGAACTCAAAATGGACAACGGAACGATAAGCAACTACCTGTGAAAAAACCGTCACCGCGGCGAGAAAGTGAACGCTGGCGTTCATCACTGAGGTCACGCTCGTCACCATCGTCGTCGAACTCACGCATGGCATTGGTGTTAAAGAGCCTGGAGGAGGATGGAGCAATGGCCATTGGGCGGACCACCCGCAAGGAGCTAGGGAGGATGTTGCATGAGAGGAGCCTCTTGAGAGCTAGAGATGAAGCCATCACCGTTGATTGCTAAAAAATAAAATTTCTCAAACTTGCTTGTAGAGCACGAAGAAAGCTTACGAGCCAACACTGCTTTTGGAATTTCCGCCTGCTACAGATGGGTGAAATGGTGGGTTTTATATAACGAAAGGAGGAAGCTGCTAGAAGGATACTTGTCACATGTAGTGGCTGGAGATATGCTATTTTATTGGGCTTAGGCCTATTTGTCATTGAATTTTGCAATTTGCATTTCCTCTAGAAAGGTCGGGAACTCTCCTGGGTTTTAGGTGCAGACAGGAAAGGGAGGTATATATTTGCAACTTTTGTTGGTGATTTATTGGACACTTGATTTTAGGGAAAAAAAACTTAAAGATGTAAATCATGTTCATTTATGTGAAATAACGTAAATATGAAAAAAAAAAATATCAATAATCTAATAATTTAAAGGGCAAATTATTAAAATAGTCACTTTTATTTGCCTCATGTTTCATTTTAGTCACTTATATTTGAAATGTTATGTTTTAGTAACGTACGTTATCGTTTTGTTACAAAATAGTCAATTTACTGTTAAGATTTATTACGTTCCAAACAACAGTCCAACATGCAAGTTGACATGTGATTTAAATGTTAACGGGGATATCAAGAAAAGTTAACTTTTTTTTATGAAAACAGAATACAAAATTTTACCCAGTTGATTTTTTTTGTTACCGTCAAAGAAGAGAATAGAAGAGCAGAACGACAAAGAAGAAGAAGCCAACATTTCTAACTGCTTGCTATTTTTGTTGCCCAACTATATTGAGAATTTCATGATCGAATGAAAATTCACGTAGAAAATTATGTCTAAATTATGAGAATGGGAGAAGGCATTGCGTTTTTTCTACTGATTTGATCCACCTATCATATCTTATGCAAAGGTGGTTATTGTTGGACTATTAAGGAAAGTGAGAAACTTGGAGAGGGAGAAGACAAAGGAGAGAATGATTTGGATTGTTGTAATAGTTGTGTTTCTTGTACTGCATTGGGTATCTAGGATTTAGAGGTTAGGTTAAGGGTATATATAGGGTATATATAGGGATAAACTGTTGCTTTAGAAATTATGGATGTATTTATTTTCGATTGTTGTGAGACTAAAAATAAATGCAATTTAGATTTTTCTTGTTCTTTTCTGTGGTTATGCTCTTCTCTTTTTTATGGTAATAAAAAAATTAAACTAGGTAAAATATTGTATTTTATTTTCATAATTTTTTTTCTCATCTCAACCGGATATTTATGTTGGTATTTAAAACAAATTTTAACTGTCACATTGAACTGCCGTTTGAAAGGTAACACAACTTAATGGTAGAGTGACTGCTTCGTAACAAAATGATAATGTAAGTGACTAAAACGTAACATTTTAAATATAAGTGACTAAAATATAACCTAAAATAAATAAAAATGACTATTTTAACAATTTACCCAAATTTAAAATATAGCTAACAGGGTCAAAGCAAAGGTGACGGAAAATTGCTAACACAGACCTTTGTCGAAACAAACAAAAGACATATCAGTGAATTTATTGATATTTATTTTTTTATAATATATTTTGTTTTGTTGAAGCCTACATAAGAATAAGAGTGGTGTTATTGTTGAGAGACGAAGAGATATGGAGGTCGATCTTCGACTTTATCGTGGGGCTTGAAGCTTTCACGAGTCTGCTTGGGTAGACGAAAAAGAATATAAATAAAATACTGTAAAATTGAAAGAGAATATATACGTAGAATATTTTATTTTATTATTGGTGTATTTGATATAAAAGATGTAGAATTGGAAAATTTTATTTATTTTTGATAGAGTTTTAAAAAATAAAATAAAACATTTGTATAATTTTTAATCTTTGATGTACTTCTCTCTCTATTTTTTCACTTATAATCCTCTCAAATTAGAATCATTTGGTTCTATGCATTATAATAAAAAAATGATAGCTTTTTTTCTTTTTAATTTTTTATTAAATATTTTATCCAATGAATATTCGATACATTATTTTTTTTAATTCACAAACAACTTTAAAAAATTGACATGTCTCTCTTTTTTAAAATATTTATTTTTTAATATTTTATTATATCTCTATACGACACTTGTCACCCTTAATTTTATTTGTGGAGTCTTAAAACTCTACTGATAATGTATCAAATAATTTTTTTTTTAAATTATCATTTGATATAAATGTTGTGGAGTCTTCTTTTTTATTTTTTAATTTCACAAATGAAATTAAGAATTTGTCATGTGTCTTATTTATTTAATTTTATTTTTTAAATATCAATTAGAGACACATGACAAAAATTTTTGAAATGTAAATCTATTAATTCATTCAATTAATGGAACCATGCAATTTAGGAGAAAAAAATAACAAACACTCGTCATAAATGAGGGAGAACAAGCTACATCAGTAAAGGCTTTAGCCTCAACATCGATAGAACATTATAACACATTGACAATTAGTTTTGTCACAATTTAAGCACAACATATTTGGAGTGATTGCAAGCACTTAAGCACGATAAGGAAATCAGTCCCTGATGGTCCAAAGCAGCGAGCAAAAATTGACAAAAGAATTGAGCATTCACCAAAGCTATAGAGGACGATAATAAAACCATCCCTAAAATCACTTATAAAACTAAGATTATATGCATAAGCAAGATTAAAAACCGTGCTACAAGAACAAATAAAAACTTCTAAAAATGAAGACTTATTAAACAATAGAAAAACAAATAAAAAAAACATATAAAACTTAAGACAACAAGGATCCACATCAACTTGTGAAATCATTTATTATTTTAAAATATTCTCAAAACAAAAATAGATTAAGAAGTTGATAAAGAGCCACCCATTTTTCAAGAAAAACTATTGGTGGCTGATAGAATTTTAGCGAGCTACAGGCATCGTCATTTATCCATCACAACTTGTGAAGATAAAAAATATACCTACAAAATAGATCTGGAAACTAAAAAAGAAAAAAAGATATGTGGAGTGAATAAGAAGAAGATTTCTTAATCTCGTTTATGGAGTTAAAAAATTGGTAAAAATAACATTGAGGCCTTTGTATTAGATGCCAGATTACATTCTGCCCCTCTATTAAAAAAATTGGTAAATTAGTCTCTGTACATTAGATCATAAGCAAACTGGTTATTTTTGTTAAAAATTTTATTCATTTCTACTGTTAAAATTGGAATGGCTAACAAAAATAATCAAACAGTGACATATGATATGTCACATGTACATCATGATTTATAAGAATAAATTTTTAAAAGTAAAAATAAATGAAAATTTTAACAAAATAATCAATTTACTATTTGATCTAAGGACTAATTCACTCATTTTTTTTAATAAAAGAGATGAAAAAAAAATTCCATTCGATTATACTTTTTAAAATAAATTTATTTGATATTCTCTTCTATTAACCTTTCACTTTTCTACTATACTCTCACGTGGACATGGATATGTCTGTAGATTCCCAGAGAGACATGGGCTAAAGGCTTGAGTTTAGGTTTGGGTTTTGATCTGATGTGGATTGTTTTGGCCCAACGATCTTGGGTGAAAAACTTTGTTATTTTTTTTGTCAAATAAAAAGAAACTGATAATTTTGAAGAGAACCATCTAAACGTCACCGCAGAGGCCCAAAGGCAACTCCAACTCAACTCATCTCCCATACCGTCAGTCTGTCAGCACCAGCAAACCGCAACGAATACTCCCTCCGGAAAACAAAACGAACCGCCCCCTCTGTGCTATATGACCCGTTAGCCTTTAGAAGTCGTAGAAAAGAAACGATGATGCTAGATCTAGGGCCATTTTCAGACGAGAAATTCGATCCGAAGAAATGGATAAACTCGGCGTGCAAGTCTCGGCACCCTCAAGACTCCCTCGACAAACACATGGTGGATCTCGAAATGAAGCTCCAAATGGTCTCCGAAGAGATCGCCGCTTCCCTCGAGGAGCAAAGTTCTGCTGCCCTCCTCCGTGTCCCTCGCGCCACCCGTGACGTTCTCCGTCTTCAGGATGATGCCGTTTCTCTTCGTAATTCTGTTGCCGGCATCCTCGACAAGCTCAAAAGGGTCTGCTTTTTTCCTTTCAGATCTTATATCATTTCAATGTTGCTCGAATATTTTTCGAGGTACTTGAAGTGTTCCTTGTACATCGGAGGTGAAAATCATAGTATTTGTTAGGTTTTGAGCTGATTTAAGATTTAATTCCTCTAAAATATACAGGTTTAAGCCAAAAGTTAATCTCAAGTTTATATTTCGTCCTGTTCTAATGCCTTGGAATAGGATTTGATGTAGGTTTAATAATTAATTCATGGATCTGAAGATGAACTTAGTGCCTTTTATTTGCAGGCGGAGGGATCATCGGCTGAGTTTATAGCTGCTTTAGCTAAAGTTGACACTGTCAAGCAGCGAATGGAAGCTGCATATGAAACGCTGCAGGTGACAATCATTGATTATTTCATCCCGACTTTTCGCATATTGGACATTGAAGTTCATGTTAGTATCATTGATTATTGCATATGAAACACTGCAGCTAAGTATTTGTTTGGTTTTATCTGCAAAAACAGGATGCTGCCGGATTAACACAACTGAGTGCAACAGTGGAGGATGTGTTTGCCTCTGGGGATCTTCCACGGGCTGCAGAAACCTTGGCTAACATGAGGCATTGCGTATCTGCTGTCGGGGAGGTAACTGTATTTTTACCACTTTTCTATGATGTTATCTGATTTTCCATCCGTTAAGTTTTATCTTTATGATTTAATTTTTTTCCCTTAAATTTGCTCTTAGGTGGCTGAGTTTGCAAATATCAGGAAGCAACTTGAGGTCTTAGAGGACAGGTTAGACACAATGGTCCAGCCTCGTCTCACGGATGCATTATCCAATCGCAAGGTTAGTATTTCTGTACATGATATGCGTTGCTTTCTTTTACTTGCAATTCTATCATCCTTTTTTTTAACTAATAGACTCCTCTATACATTTATAATTGTTACACTATGCAGGTTGATGTTGCTCAAGATTTGCGAGGAATACTTATCCGAATTGGGAGATTCAAGTCTCTGGAGCTGCACTATACCAAAGTTCACCTCAAGCCCATAAAGCAACTGTGGGATGATTTTGACTCTAAGAAGAGAGTTGGTAAGCTTGCTAATGAAAAGAGTGAAGTTGAAAGGTTATCAAATAATAATGAACAGTCGAGTTCTCTGGCTGTATCTTTCTCAAGCTGGTTGCCAACTTTCTACGATGAGTTGCTACTCTACCTTGAACAAGAATGGAAGTGGTATTTATTATTGACATTTCAGTGCTCCACATTTTAATTCTCAATGATGTTTTTACATGCTTTCTTATTTTATTTTCTGGGAAATCTGAATTGCTTTAGAAATTTGCTGCAAAAGGCGTTCATTGCTTTGGAGTTTATTGTACTCGCATTTTCTACATATATCTAATCAGATCGTGTTTTTATTTTTGAAGTTGCTTGTTCTACATTCATTAATGGAAGAAGGGTTTATGAAAGAGCCAAACATCAACTAAATTTGTCATTCTTAATTGGAAATCGGCAAATATTACTGGATGTTAATGGAAAACTTTATTCTCTTCCAAAGAATAAAATGTTATGGATATGACCATTTACTGAACTCTTCTTCCAGGTGTATGTTTGCTTTTCCTGAGGATTATAAAACTCTTGTCCCAAAGCTTCTCATGGAGACTATGGCAGCTGTGGGTTCCAGTTTTGTCTCCCGCATCAACCTTGCTACTGGAGAGGTTGTTCCTGAAACAAAAGCATTTGCTAAGGGTAATAGTTAACTTTCATGATATTCCTTGAGTTATTACTGCATTGTTTGACCGATGTATCTGATTTCAGCTGAAGGAGAACTGATTATTTTTCTTTCACACTCCTTGTTAATGGCATCAGGTATATTAGATATTTTATCTGGAGATATGCAAAAGGGTAGTAAGATTCAGACTAAGCATCTAGAAGCCCTGATTGATTTACATAATATGTCGGTAATCTTTGCAAGAAATATCCAGCACTTATTTTCAGAATCTGATACGGGAGTTTTAATGGACACACTCAAGGCAGTGTACTATCCATATGAATCATTTAAACAGAGGTAAGCCATTACAAAGATAATAAAATGAAATGCCTCTTTTTTTTTGCCCTATTTTAACATCTAGAGGCACAAAGTCTATGGATTTTTCTGGTCCTTGGTAAACCTGTCACCGTCAAAGACTTGAGTTACATTTGGGTTTAGACTTTTTTTCCCCTTCTAAGCGGAGGAAGATGTGGGAACCTTTTTCTTATGTCTGTTAGTTCTGATTAATGCGATTTTCTCTCTTTCCTATTACAGAGCATATTTTGGTGCTCTCTGGTTTTTTTAACGAGTAACTTGGATGTGCTATAGGTATGGACACATGGAACGTGCTATCCTCTCCTCTGAGATCGCTGGGGTGGATCTCAGGGGAGCTGTCACACGTGGTGTGGGAGCCCAGGGTATTGAACTTAGTGAGACTGTTCGAAGGATGGAAGAATCTATTCCTCAAGTTATCGTACTTCTTGAATCAGCTGTAGAGAGGTGCATCAACTTTACTGGTGGTTCAGAGGCAGATGAGTTGATTCTTGCACTTGATGACACAATGTTACAGTACATTTCTACCCTCCAAGACACCCTCAAATCACTTAGAGCTGTCTGTGGAGTGGACAACAAGGACATTGGCTTGGACAGGAAGGAAGGGGCTCAAAATTCAAGAAAAACTGATTTGATCTCTAATGAAGAGGAGTGGTCAATTGTTCAAGGAGCCTTGCAGATACTCACAGTGGCAGACTGTCTAACAAGCAGGTCTTCGGTCTTCGAAGCATCCTTGAGAGCTACTCTGGCTAGATTGAGCACAACTTTGTCACTTTCAGTATTTGGTTCAAGTTTGGATAATAACCAGCTACATGTTGCAAATGACGATGGAAATGGGGAGCCACCATTGGGTGGAAGAGCTGCCTTAGATGTCGCAGCTGTGCGGCTTGTTGATGTTCCTGAGAAGGCCCGGAAACTGTTTAACCTTTTAGATCAGGTATTTAAAAATAAAATCTACGCTTCCTTACGAAAGCAAGATGCAAGCCTCTTTTGTATAAATTACGAATGTGTAATCATTTCATGTGTTTTTTCTGGTGCTAGTCATCCATATGACACTGCATGCTTAATTGCCGAACGATGAAAATAATAAGTTGTTCATGGTGCAGTCTAAAGATCCCCGATTCCATGCACTTCCTCTTGCATCCCAAAGGGTAGCTGCATTTGCTGAAGCAGTGAATGAACTAGTGTATGACGTCCTCATATCCAAAGTACGACAACGTCTCAGCGAGGTATCTCGTATGCCAATCTGGTCTGCAGCCGAGGAACAAAATGCTTTTCGTCTACCAACCTTCAGTGCATACCCTCAACCCTACGTGACAAGTGTTGGCGAATATCTTCTTACTTTGCCTCAACAATTGGAGCCACTTGCTGAGGGTATTTCTAATAGTGACGCCAACAATGATGAAGCACAGTTCTTTGCAACAGAATGGATGTTCAAGGTAGCATTCAATTCGCTTTTAACTATAAACAGCTAAAGATGGAAGGATATTTAATGTCTTCTTTTAGAATGATCATTTTGTTTTCTACCGTGCAAGAAACATTTATTATACATTGGTCTTGTGTTTGGAAGGTTGCTGAAGGCTCCACCGCCTTATACATGGAGCAGCTACGTGGAATCCAGTATATAACAGATGGTGGAGCACAGCAGCTGTCGGTTGATATCGAGTACTTGAGTAATGTGCTTTCTGCTCTTTCAATGCCAATTCCTCCGGTCCTGGCAACCTTTCAAACCTGTCTTGGGACTCCTAGAGATCAGTTAAAAGACCTGTTGAAGTCCGATAATGGGAACCAACTTGATATTCCTACTGCTAACCTTGTGTGCAAAATTCGACGTCTGAATTTGGATTAGTAAATTTTACTCACAATTTTGTAATTTCAAAACAAGCTCCGCAAACGAATCTTATAAGCCGCTATTGCCTAAATTCCTTTTTTTTTTTAAAAATTTTCATCAATGAGAAAAGTGTATACCCGTTTCCTGATTTGAACAAATGTGCTATGGAAGGAACTGTTATAATTGAATATAATTTTTTGCTACATTTAACAGTTCTTGCTTAAATGCGCAGCGAAATAGCTAGATTTGAGTCATCATCTATCACCTTCATCCAGTTAAATGCCCTCGAAATTTACTTCCAAAATCATTTGGTCATAGCAACGTTGAGATCATTTCGTGTGGTCCAAATCATTTGGTCATAGCAACGTTGAGATAATTTCGGGATGTCTACTTGAGCCCGTAAAATTTATACTTTTAACTTGGATAAAGACTGATTTCGGAAGCAGCAAAATTCTCTTGTTTTCAGTTTTTGAATGATAAATGAAGCAATGCTATATGGCTTGTTCATGGACCAACTCATTAATTTTATTCCAACTTCCAAAATCAGAATTCAAGCTAAAAGAACAATGTTATGGAAACACAGTAAATTCGTAATCATACAAACCCATCAGAAAGAAAAAATGCAACCAACAATCCAATAGCTGAGCCTAGCCATTTACAGGACTAAAGGAAACAGTACTCTTTACATAAATCTATTGCTAGGGTTTTAAAAAACATAAGAAACGCATCAAAGGTTACTTCTAGGTTCAAACCATCCCAGATTTTCCCTGTACTATTCCACAACAGCAAGCCGTTTCAAACAAATAATTGATACAAAAGCATCCACAAAGGCAATAACAGAGTAAGGAAGACAACTAAAGCATTGTGGTGCTGTAACCGAAATTTAATCTGTTACCTCAAATTTGGAAGATCATCATCTTTCTCAGCAGCTTGACTATAGATATAAGCATATGAAGGAAGAGGGGATAAAGAAGAGACTCAAAACAAAGCCCACGGAAGCATGTTATAAATTTAGTCCAAACAAGATAAAAAGGAGTTAACAATAATATTGTTATACCTACCTCAACCCTTTTCCTCTCTAGTAATTTTGATGAAAGGGAGTTGGTATAGTCCCAACAAAGCTGTGAGTTACCAAGAAAAAAGTTTCATCCATGATGACAAAATTTAGCACTACTCCAAAAGCACACGTTTATAAACTAGAAATAAAATAAGAGGTCTACCTCATTGGCGTTCAAAGCCAAAACATCTATTGTACAGAATGGCACTAATATCGGCGAACAGGACTTCTCGAGGACCTCCTGTGACTATGTCTACCAGGGGAACGGGACCTGCTGCGATTATGGTGCCTATCCCTGCCTCCATCTCTACCATTCTTGTACCTCCATTCTCTCTCTCCATCCCTACTACCTCTCCCGCTCCACTCTCGAGACCTTTCACGATCCAAATCACGATCCTGGTATCTGTCAGAATCCTTGTCTCGATCGCGATATTTGTCTCTATCCCCTGAATCACTTCTGCTCCTCCTACTCTGATATTCCTTCTTCTGCTTTCTCCGTTCTTCAGCTTCTTTTTCTCTAGCTAATTTTTCCTCTTCCCTTGCTTTCTCCTTTGCTTCCTGAAAGTTCATTCAGACTTTTCACTCACAGCAAAAGGTTAAACAAACTGAGGCCCACAAATCATTCTACACAGAAACATTTACCTTGAACTCAGAGATGAAATCCCGAACCATTCCATAACCAATATGTTGCTTTCCTGTAACATGGGACTGAGTTCTCTCAGCAGCATCATTAGCAACTAGAAAAGATCCACAAACCTCACACAGAGCCATTTTTTTCTCCTGCGCAAGCATCAATACTTTATCATTCTGAGGTTGCTGAGTCAACACTGTCTTCTCAGCATTAAGTGCCTCCACCTAAACAAATATCACAGGTCAAGCTTCAAAACGTGAACTGTCTATCATGATAAATTTATAAATCAGGTGCAAAATGAATAAAATAATCATATTAAAGAGGCAGTCAAACAGAAACATAATTTTTCTGTCTAGGATGTGGCAACATTTACTGAACAATATCTCACGACTTTTGGATCAATTACTAAAAGCGAATGGAAAACCTTAACAACACCTTTCTCATAAGTGCCTCAGCTTCATCCACCTTTCCAGCTTCGCCAAGACTCTCCACTTGCTCCAGCAGATTTTTTATTTTTTCCTCCAAGACAGATAACTGTTCAGACTTCTCTGCAGATAGTGGAGCAGGTGGTGCTGGCTCCACCTCTTGAGCAAGGCGTTCTCGTCCTCGCCTAACTCTTCTGTCAAGGTCCATCACCTGGAGGTGTAGGCATGTTATGAAATATATAAAAATTACAACTGTTGTCGCAAGAAATCAAGAGGGCTGTTAAGTTAAAAAGATAGAACAATGGAACCCACCAATTTCTCACAGAACTTAGCCAGTTCAGCTTCAAATTTGGCCACATAAGCATCGTGTCTGGAGGACTTCTCAAAACTAAAGTCACAAATTTCAAAAACCAACTTAAAATACAAATACCACAAGAAAAATGCATGTTGATCAGGAAAGGCAAAACTGGTCCAGACAACTCAACCTCCAAAGTCAGGCAGCAAAACAGCTAATAGACAAGCTATTTTTGTAAACAAAGCAAGGGCCAGAATGCAATTTATAGGGAAAATATCAAGCAGCAATTTAGCAGATGGGACAAACAAATGGCCAGCCACACCAGATACTAAAGTAGCACCAATAATATAACTTAAATTATGGTGCTCTTTAGATCACAAATTTTCCCCGTGCTTCTTATATACAAGGAAAGTTAGCTATAAGTGTGAGGCAGGTGTTACTAGTTTTAAAAACTGTACTGCATCCAAAATATACATATTGAAAATGAATTACCATAATTTTTTCTCAGCTGATATTACCATATATTACATGGGGATTTCATGTTCCCCCGCAGATTAACCCCTATGGGAACATCAAAACCTTATGGTCGCTTTAATTAATGAATTTGTGTTAAATTGGACTTCATTCTTGCAACAATACCATCTCATCATTTGACATATCAGATGAGGTAAGGACAAGTGATCTCAGAAGGCAAAGTATACCCAAAAAATGTTTCAAAAGGGATGATGATCTGAGACAGGTCAAAAGGGAAAAGATCAGACCAAGTTACACTTCTGTGTGCATCACTCACCCATTTACATGATCCAGGAATGATACCATTAATAAAACCAACAGAGAAGTAATGTTAAAAAATCCAGAAAGTCACTAGGATCCAAAAACATATAAAAGTAGACGAGCAATTTTATTGCAAGTAATCAAGCCCCTATTACTTGGTAAAAAAAACGCCCCGATTATCTCTGATGATGCTGATCATGATGGCAGTAACTTGAACTGAGGATACTAGGAGGAGGAAAATCTCATAGCAAGGTTTTGAGGGCTAAACATCAATGACATGGAACAATAATTAGCAGGGGGTCAAGAGCTACACATTGATGGCATGAACAAGTCAATTACCTTCATATCAATTTACGCAATTTGAATTTTCATGACTAATACCACACCAAATTACATAGAATATATATTTTTTCCCCATTTCCCCTAGTAAAATAAATTGAGGTCCTAAAGCATTTCTTTGTAAGAAGGTTTAGGAAGGATCTGACATAAAACATCCTATGTTTTTTTTTTTCTTTTTTTGCCAATAACATCTTATGTTGAAGAGAGTTCAATTATCTCTCCGTACCCCTTGCAAAAATCTGATCAAAATGTTTAGATCAGTTACCTCAAAAAGAAAAACCAGCAACACCTTAGCATACCGCGAGTAATGCATATTTAAGTTCCATCCTACATGGACATATGAAGCAGCTAACTTAATGAGGCAAATACAAGATCAATAATATTCTGGGAAAAGTTTATTAGAACTTTACTATTAACCACTCAGGCTATGCAAGGTTAAAAAGCCCAACAGACTAAGCACAGGCATTTAAACAGCTATTTGCGATGCATTTGTACAAAAAGAAAATCTCACAGCATAGATATCTAAAAAAAAGAATGCTTATTGAATCCCACCTTTCTTTCAATTTTGGATCATGAACTCTAGGGCATTGTCCTGATGCACCAAAACAGAACACCACAAAACATTAAACAGTCATTAAACTTTCACATTCTCTAAACGCAGCTCCTTAGTTACTACTAAGGCATGACACAGCTAAAGAAATTTAAGATTTATAACCAAAAAACTTAGCCATCTCAGCAACTATGAGATATAGAATAATCAAATTTAGTAAAAAATTCTCTTATTATGTAATCAATTTTCCCAAACCTAACATGTACATATAGTCATATTCTCATGAAAGAAAGAGCAAGTGAAAAATTAAAATTGAAAACGCACCGAGATCACTCCGAGTGTTGACGAAGAGGTCGTGAGGACAAAAGCGAACCATATAAAATGCACAAACCTCTTTGTCATCCCATCGAAGTTCCCTGTATCCCTTTTTCTCTTCCTCCGTTAAATTACGAGCTATAAAATTTCAATAAGAAAAAATCGTTAGAAAAAAGTCCAAAAAAATGATCTCGTATTAAACACAAGAAATTAGACAAATATCAACCAAACAAATATGATATTTCCAAATACCCGTTCCCATAAGTTCATCAAGCAGAGCTCGTTGTGCATCCATGACTTGGAATCGAAATTGTGAGAAAAGGTTAAAGAATTTGAGGATGTTCTCGTAAATAGAATCCTTTTCCTTTTAAAGCAAATGGAAAGGAAAGAGATTTAGGGTTTTGCACAGGGAGAGGCGCAGTAGAATCTTATTAATTTTGTTTTATTTTAAAGCTAACTGTGAACCCTGGCTTGAACAAGTGTTACACAGCTTTGAGCAAACGACCGTGAAAAATCTTTACCAAAATTTTATTTAGATTCAATTTTCTACTATGGGTAAATTTTGTATTTTTAACTTTTATACTATTTTTTTTAATTTTAAAAATTAGCATTTACATCGTGGTTAAATTCATTAAATTTAATTTTATATAAGTAGAATGCTTATATTTTATATTTATTTATTTTTTTAATATCTTTATATTTTTTTAAATTTAAAATTTTAATGTTGACTTTAGTAGTTAAATACATTAATTAAAATAAAATGAGGATAATATGTAAATAATAAGTAGATATAATGTTACACATGTGATAATATATTTGGCATAATTTTTTTTAAATAATAAAATTTAACTAATATTTTTTATTAGAGTCGAAATTTTAAATTTAAAAAAAATACATAAATAAAAATCACCAAATTTGAACCCAGAATTTCCAAAGTTGTAATTTACACTAATTAAATTTATTAAGAACAAAATCAGTTTGAAAACTCAAAACCGTCGACCTTGATTACCTTGGTTGAATAAATTGAAAACTACCTAAATCTATTTATTTTGTGAGCTCACTTTGTTACAATTGTTTAACTGCAAAGTAAATGATTATATTGTTTTATTTCAGTAGTTACAATCTGAGCTATAAAAAAAAATCCACGTTCCTTTTACTTTACCTAAATTAAAATTTTAATCTAAACAAAACAAAAATTGCTCAGATATTATTTTAGCTAAGAATGAATAAAACCAGCAATGGCACCGAAGATGAAATATAGAGTCTCTATATCCTTGCGGTTAGTGGAGAATAGCCATAGGACCGGATTTGTCATAAAATTGAGATTATTTCCTTTCCTTCCTTATCAGAGAGGGGGGATTGATTCTGTGAATGATAAGATCAGTAAATGGAAATTCACTGAGATTTAATCTTTGTGAGATCTTCAATAGTGGTACCGAGGGTGTCTTTAGAGTGTACCGCTCTAAAATTTTGATTCAAAATTATCTTAATTTATCAACCAATGAGAAATTACTAAAACATTTGACCTTTTACACATTACAATACAAAGAATTAATCAATCAAATAATAAATAAGAAATGGGTTAATTTGAAAATAAATAAATTGCTTGTCGTTAAATATTATTATCGTCAGACTTAAACTTAACTAAAATAACAAAATAAGGGTTCTGCCCCCTTTTTCCCTGAGTTAACGTTAAGTAAAGGAAGACAAGGGAATGGGTTTGATTCGGCGATTTTTCTCCTATTCATGTATGATAGATACGCAAGTTCTCCTTCCTATTTCGTAAGACAATTAGTAGATCTAATCATGAGTTGGGTCATTAATTCAAATCTGAAAACTTGTTCGAAAAGTGAGAGGATGTTAGCAAAATATAAGCTCGAAAAATGAGTTTGGACAAAAAAAAAGACTCCTTTAGAAAAAAAAAGAGCCGAGTTTCAAGCAAGACTTTTTGGCTTGCCCGGGCCAAATTTGACAAAAAATGTTTTTGTTGTTGTTTGCTGTTGTTAATTGCTGATAATTTTTTTTTGTTTTATTAGTGTTATAGGGTTTAAAGTTTACGGTTTAGTGTATTTGATATATTATATTTTTTAAAATTTATTTTTATATAAAAAATAATCTAAAAAAATTAATACGGGTGGACCAAATTGAACTCAAGTTAGTATTTTTTTATCTGAATTAAGTTTAGACAAAAATTTAGACTCATTTTTTGAATTCAAACTTAAAAAACAGTCCTAATATTTTGTACCGGCCGTCATGATTAGCTCTATAATGGAGGGCCTTAGTTCGCGGAAAAGAAAAACCTTAAAAACTGCTAGTGGAGTGGGGTGGCACTGGCAGCATTTTGCTGATTTTATTTATGGTACTGCCAGATTTCTAGCCCAATGTTACTACCTCATAAACATCAAATTATAAATAACAAGCTCTAGAAGTAGTGAGATATCATCAATTTACGTGTGTTTGATGTTGTATTCTCCAACTTGAAGGAGAGGTTACCGTGATGTATCTTTTTATGCATTTTTTGTGAGTATTGTATTAGGTGGGTGAGAGCTCAACTTCATGGATTGAAATCTCTTGCAAGATGAATGTGATTTAAAGGAGATTCAAATTTACGTTCTACTTAAAAGACTTCATCAACTCACCCAATCTCAAATCCCAATATTTCATCTTTTGCTTACCTAGAATTCATTTGTTGAACAGAGTGAATTATAGGAATCCACTTTGGTAATAGTATTATAAATATTAGGTGAAAATTTGCTATTAGTCCCTATACTTTGTGAAAGTTATGTTTTTATTTCTTTTACTTTAATTTGTACTTTTTCAAAAATTAAAACTTTAATCATTACCAAACCATAAGCCACATGCCAAATATATTATCATATATGTAATTTCATGTCAATTTATTATTTTTACATATTACTTACTAAAAATTCTATTAATAGATTGATAACTATCATTTACGTTAGTAATTGAATTTGACCAAACATATTTAACTATCACTGTACAAATCAAAAATAAAATTTTAAAATTCAAAAAGTATTAGATTAAAATTGATCAAGTAAAAAAAGTACATGACTAGAATTGATCAAATTAAAATACAGGGACTAAATCTATAAATTTAGCAAAAGTATAGGCACTAATAACAGAATTTAACCTAATATTACCACCCATTCCCCTCTCCCTTCAATATCATAATCATCATCATCCTTCGAGTTTAGTGTGTTACATCTTCCCACGCTAACTAAAACCCCTCCATCCCACTGTGAAAGTGTAAAACCTCAACGAGACAAAACGGTCGCTGATGGCGCTCAAAACCCCTTCCACATTTCTCTCTCCTCTCTTTCTTCCGAAGCACTACACTCTCTCTATCTTCAACCCCGTATCCCTCAATATTTACAGAAAACCCACTCCCCTTTCCTGCAAATCCACTCACTCCCACTCCCCATCTCAGTTGCCACTCTCCGATACGAAATTGCTTTCTTCCGAACCCGAAGGAACTGGTGCGGCTTCTCCGACCCGGGGAGACCGGTTTCTCGAAAGGCAACAGGCTGACGAGGCTGCCAAGCTTCTTATAAAGGAGATAAAGAAGACTAAGAAGAAGACGAAGAAGGTTTTGAAGGTTAATACGGCAACCGCCTGTTGTTATGGTTGCGGAGCTCCATTGCAGACTTCGGAGGTGGATGCTCCGGGTTTTGTGGATATGGACACCTATGAATTGGTATTGAACTTCAACTTTGACATTTTAAAAATTAGTTTTTTTTTTCTGGATTGGTCGAATGCACTTGGTTTTAGTGTAAATGCCCGTTACATTTTAATATGATATTTTTCTATTAGCAAAATTGTAAAGGTAGTTGTTCGGAAATTGATTAAATTCCCCCCTCCTCCCCCTCCCTTTTTTTTTTTGCTTGAATAAGTTAAAGTTTCTGGTCAAATTGGGTAGCTGATTTAGTACTGTTTTATGACTGCAGAAGAAGAAGCACCACCAGCTAAGAACGATTCTTTGTGGGAGATGTAGGCTTTTATCTCATGGGCATATGATCACTGCTGTTGGTGGGAATGGAGGTTATTCTGGGGGGAAGCAGTTTGTTTCAGCTGATGAGCTTCGGGAAAAGCTCTTTCACTTGCGATATGAGAAGGCTTTGATTGTTAAATTGGTGAGTTTATATAGTTTTAAATTCCAGACCAAATTAATGGAATCTTTCGAGAACTTTTTTCATTTACTTGTGAATTTTGGTGATATGATAATTGCATGGAACTTACCATTTTATTGTTAGTTAAAAACCGAGTTCCTTATCCACCCATTTTTTTGTAATCAAAGAGTAGCTGAATAAAATGCTTATAATAATAATGAATGCCAAGTAAATAAACTTATTATTATAGGCTATCTTCTAGTAAGTGATTGAATATTTTCCATTTGCTCCAATGATGACTTCTCTTCACAAGGATTTAACTATGTTTCAAACTTATTGATAAATTCAATGTTACACAAAATGATCAGGATGTTTTCCTGACTCCTTGACCAATTACTTTTAGGTTGATATTGTGGACTTCAATGGCAGCTTTTTATCTCGTGTGCGTGATCTTGCTGGTGCAAATCCTATAATACTAGTTGTGACTAAGGTAGTAATCTGCACTTTTGGGCTATTATCCAATCAATAATTTTATGACATATGCTTTGCAACAATGCTGACTATAAGGTGTTTGCTTTTCTCTCAGGTTGATCTTCTTCCAAAAGGGACTGATTTTAATTGTGTGGGTGATTGGGTTGTGGAGGCCATTACAAAGAAGAAGCTTAAGTAAGAAGTGGTTTCACTGGAAATTATTCAAAGAATTGATGTTGGATCTATCTCATTTAACTTTTTATGAATATTTAGCTCCTTTCAATATTTGTTTCTTATAGTTTCACTTCAAAGCTTAGCATGTTTTTGATTCAATGTGTCCTGCTTTGCAGTGTCTTGAGTGTGCATCTTACTAGCTCAAAGTCTTTAGTAGGGATTGCTGGAGTTGCATCAGAAATCCAAAAGGAGAAGAAGGTTTGTATTGGTCCTTATATATATTTTCATCAATAAGATTTGAGATATGTTGTGCTTCATATTAAATGCTTGTGAAACATGTTCAAATTGGTATCTCCTGAACCGAAAATGAAATAAATGTCACCTTATACCTGTGATGAAGTCCAGAACATTTCTAATCTACATTTGGTTTATGAAGTGGTTACCACTGCACTAAGCCCTGAAGTTTTCTTCTATGCAATTAATGTTCCATTTTATGTAACTTGTTACTATAGAAATGACTTTAACCCTTTATGATCTGGTTTCCTTCATATTCCTTTGCTTAACTTCTTTACCTTGACTCTTCTGATGCAGGGAAGGGATGTGTACATTCTGGTTAGTAAGTCTTGAAGTGGAAGCTTATTGTAGATTTACAGAGTGGAGTTGCAATTACTTTTTTTTCCTGCTAAAGTTACCTTTTTGAAATCCTTTTTTCCTTTACATCATCTCTTCCAACCTTTTATTCTCATTGCTAGTTTCTTTATTGCATGATCATAATTGCAAAATGGGTTCCTAACTGCATTTGGCTGTCATACGTGTACTCTGCTACTCGTATGTCCAGGGGTAACATGAATAAATATCTTTGTTTTGCTTTCCACATTTCATGTGTCTGGCCGAAGGTACTTTATCTGTTTTAATCACAGTGTTGAACAGCTTTGATTTGGTATAAATTTAAATTGTATTCATATAAGTTGTTATATATTTTCATTTGATCATTCTTACAGGGATCAGCAAATGTGGGAAAATCTGCATTCATAAGTGCCTTACTAAGTAAGTTCATTTAATTTTATCCCGGGTTGTCTATATGAATTCATCTCCCACTTTTGCTCATTCTTATGTGATAATTTAAATGCTTTATCTAATTTCATACAACAATGGAGTACTGAACATCTTACAATCTGGCCCATGAAACATCAGAAATGATGGCACAAAGGGATCCAGCAGCTGCAGCGGCACAAAAGTACAAACCAATACAATCAGCTGTTCCCGGAACTACTTTAGGACCAATCCAGATTGATCCTTTCCTTGGAGGAGGGGTAATTATCAGTTCATTGCCTGAACTTCATCCTACCCCCTGGCACCGTGTTTTCATTTTTTTCAAGGATCTTTTGGGGCTTTTAGTTAGTCTCCTGATTAGTTCTAAACCAGATAAAATTAGTTTTAGCAGTCCTTGTCTATTAAGTTTTATAATATTGACCAATCATTCATGTTATTGTCTTCTTGCAGAAATTATATGATACACCAGGGGTTCATCTTCACCATAGGCAAGCTGCAGTAGTCCACTCAGAAGATTTACCTATCCTTGCTCCTCAAAGTCGGCTCAGAGGTCAATCATTCCCTGTACGTTTTGTTTGAAAGATCCGTGACACCCTGTTAAATTCTTTATATTCTTTCTTCTTATGATGTTCCCCAAGGGTTGCCAGGTCTCCTCCAAAAATGGGATGGTAGGGAAATTCAATTCCGATGGCTTAAATGGGTTCTCAATATTTTGGGGTGGCCTTGTCAGAATTGATGTCTTGAAGGTCCTAATAATTTTGTTTCATGTATAGTCAGTTATGAGACCGGTTGTCATTGATGTGCAGTGTCTACTGAATCTGTTACATTCTTGATGCTTTTAGGTTCTCCCAGAGACATGTTTGACATTTTATGGGCCAAAGAAGTTACCCATTCATGCTGTACCTACTCATGAAGCAGATGAATTTTACAAGGTAATCAAGACTACGTGACAATTATGAGTTCTGCTTACTGCTTTCCCATGATATACTTCCACTTAGACTAAATCTGCTACAATTACGCAATATGTAGTTAGCAGTAATCAATATATACATACACATTTTCTGAGATAACCGTATTAAGTATCTTGAACACTAATTCAAGTTGCTAACTCTCTCGTAGGCTATGGAGTGAATATGGCCATCTTAAATTTGAATGACTAAGCTTCTGAGACATCTAGCTAATAAAATTTCTTCTCAACAACTTATTATGAGGCACCTGTTATTGTTATTAGTAGATAATTGACCTAATTGCTGCAGAAAGAACTCGGAGTTTTGTTGACACCACCAACTGGAAAAGATCGAGCAGGTGAATGGAGAGGACTGGAGACAGTGCAGCAACTGCAAATAAACTTTGAGGATGCTGAAAGGTGCAATTTGAGTTTATATTTCATGGTTATATTGCTTCAGAATCCTTGTTTTGGTTAACTTGTACCGAATAAAACCTATTCCTGTTTGTATAATTAGTTACTTGCTTAATTTGAAATATGTCAAAATTTGTTGCTTGGACAGACCTGCTAGTGATGTGGCTATTTCAGGACTGGGGTGGATCACCGTTGAACCGAGACGCGAGTCACTTGGAATATCTGAAAGTAATTTTTCAGAAACAACCAAACAATTGGATATTGTGGTCCATGTACCCAAGCCAGTTGAGATTTTCGTTCGGCCTTCAATACCCGTCGGTAAAGCTGGAGCAGAATGGTACCAATATCGTGAGTTAACAGAAAAGGAAGAAGAAATAAGACCAAAGTGGTACTTTTGAGGGCTTTTTGTTTATATGTTTATTTTTTTTCTTGATTTTCTATGTATGCGCCACTAATTTAATTGGCATGTTATTGTTCGTTAAGTTTAGAAATGTTTATGCCATTGCTGTATGCTCATAGTGAAACTGAGGATACAGAGAGGAGCTTGCTTGTTCCACAAATTTTGTTTGTAGAAGTTAGAACAACTTGTAATACCATACAGTGTAGAAAGAAAAAAGTGAACATTTATTTTCTCATCGGATCGGGAATCCCAAATCTTTTAACTATATCAAAGTACTAAGGTATAGAGGTCTAACCCTTCAAAAAAAAAAAAACAATCGTAAACTTAGTTTAGAATTATAAATTTGTTAATATTTTTTTGTTTAAATTTACATTCATTAATATTAATTCAATTCGTTTTTATTTTATTTTTTTAATCAATCGAAGTGTATTTATGTCAGTAAATGTTATATAATTTTATGCACAATTTTATTCGTGGGTTTTGACCGTCAGTGTAATTATTAAAATAGTAATTAGTAATTTTTTAGATATATAACACTTTTTAAAGATTTATAATATAATCATGACTTTATAAAATATAGGTATTTATCTTTAGGTCATATATTTATGAGTCTTGATACTCATTAGTAGAGTCGGCCAAGCATATATATTTTTAGGGTCAGAATCGGCCAACATATTAAGGCACTAAAATTTCTTGTAACATAAACTTTTATGATTTTTGAACAAAAGAATAAATTAAAATAACGTATCATCTAAAAATTTTAATATAAATTTTTGTTATAATTTTATAAAATGCGTGTAGTTATAATCTAAATTTTATAATTTATATAATATAACTTCTAACAAGCAGTTTTTTATTTTTTGTAACTTGTTTATGCATGTTTATATTCATACGCGTCTATATTTCTAATATAAATTTTATAACTTGTATAAAAAATAATTGGATTTGGGTGTGAAAATTATATGAGTGGGAGTGTAATTACATAGGTAATTACTTTAATTCTCAACACTCAATTTAGTGAGACTCACTCGTTAAGATAGTTACTCAAACATGTCATACTTATATAATTATAAATAATTACACTCAAATTTAATTACCAAATGACTTTTCAAAAGTAGCCTTAATTAGATTATAATCTATCAATGCATTACTTTTTATCAATTTTTTTTTTACTTAGGTAACAAAATATTTCTCTATCTGGCTAAGCTCAAATTGAGTTACTGCTTAATCTTAATAATAAAATTGTTTAGACTTAATCGAAGATAATGTTAAATTAGTTTTGGGGGGAATTTTGAAAAAAAGAAAGAAAGAATAGCAGTAATGATTTGTAGAGCCCTTTAATTTGAGCTTCTCATTTATGATTGTTAATGTCTGGTTTATTGTAATAGAATGAATTGTAATGGAATCGAATGAGTATAGCAATAATTTGATTGGGTGGAATGAAATGAGTGTTGTAGTAGTATTACTATGTTTGATTTAAAAGAATAGATACTATAATAGTAAAAGAAAAAAAAACACAAATGACTTATGTACCTTTTAATAATTATTTGTAAAATATAAAAATATCCAAAAATGTTAAAAAAGAATGAAATCATCAGTATACTCTTTAATAATTTTCTAAAAGAATAAAAATATCTTAAAATGTTAAAATACTTGAATGATTAATATGCCCTTTACTAACTTTTTTTTTTTATAAAATATAAAATATTCAAAATGATAAAATATTGAAATAATCAATATTTCCCCTAATAAATTTTTTTTTGGTAAAACCCCAAAATGCAACAACAATGAAAATCCCTTTAATATATTAATTTATTTATTTTATCAAACTTAATGATTTCACATTGGATTCATCAGAATGATATGAAATTTAAGTTAAAATTTTGCCTGTAATATGAATTTTGATACAAAAATAGCAAAAGAAAAATGTGATATTGACTGTCATAATGGAAATCCAATTAATTTGACGTTCTTTTTTTTATTATATAAATCTTCACTACCATGGTCAAATTGATAAAGTTTAACAATGACGATGGTGCATAAAAATGAATGAAACATCACAATAAAATGCAGAGGGGAAACGAATTAACATTATGAGAACATATTAATACAGATTAAATTTCTAAATTGTTAGATTAGTTAATTCACATAACACTAAAATCCACGTAATAACACATATAACATAGTAAAATAAAGACTTGAAATAGGATACAAGAAAATACAATTTTTGGATACAAAAAGTGAGATAATTATAAGTAGCCCTTGCAAATATAAAAAGTTATAATTGAATATGACATGCTTCTATTCCGTAATCAATGGTTTATAATTATCACATAAAAAGTGACAACACTAAATGGTAAACTTCCATCTCATTTTCTCATCCTACAATTATATATACAAAAAGTTATATTTATCTACCACCATTCAGGGGCGTGATTAGGGAGGGCTAGGGCCCCTGACCCCCCTAAAATGAAAAAATTTCCATTTAAGCTTTTTAAATTAGTAAAGATAAAATTACACTTTACCCCTTAAAATTGATAAAAATTTGATTTAATCCTTTAAAAACCATAAATATATAAGCTATTAAAATGGTGAAATTGTATTTTTATTATCGTAAAAATTACAATTTAATTTCGGCCCCTAAAAAAAATTGGTTTCGCCCCTGCCACCATTGTAATCTTTGATTTATAATTTACACATCCAAAAATTGACTTACTGCAAAAAAATATACAAAAAAATATATTAATCCACCACCACAAGCATAATCTTTAATGGATAAAAATAAATCTTCTCACTCATGTTAATAGCATAGGAGGTGGTAGAGTCAAGAGCAATGAACATTTGCATTGAATGATCAAGAATTTACTTATTCATTCTCTATTAAACATCCTATTTCACCTAAAGTTGCATATAATATTTGGATCTTTTATTGAATGAACATTTTAGAGCTAATGCTCCTACTTAATTCAAGGTTAACTTGTCTAATATTATCCTTGAGCAACATGACAATATCAATAAGTGAATTAGAAGAAATTGATTCACTTACCCCAAAACTCTTTCTTTTCTTCTTTGAAAATGTAGAATCAACTATGTTTGGATTAGACGGTTGTAACTATGTAGCCGAGACATTCATCTCATCTAGGGAAAGATCTACTTCACATTGATTGCCATTGCTTCTTTCTCCACGAATCCTTTCATTAACAATATCCTGAGCTTGTAATTCTTTAGCTATATTAACACCAATTTGAACATCTTTCCTTGTGGCTCGATCTTTTGCATCTATGACAGTAAGTTTTTCATGATAAGTGAAATATTGGGTTTTGAATTGCTCGACTGTAACTGCCCATTTTTCAGTGAAATCAGAACAGTGGTTTCGGGACCACAAATCCTACCCAAAAGTAAAATTTATTTTTATTTTATTATATGGTTTGTATTATGATAGACATGTCGTGTGAAAAATTTGATATGAAAATTTTATCGATTAAGTGTTTAATTACGAGAGGGACTAAATCGCATAAAATGCAAAAGTTGAATTCTAGTGGCTATAAGCATTAAATAGCTATGGAATTCAAAACTAGAGGTCCTTATATGGTAATTAAACCATTAAAGAAAAGTATTTAGATTTTTGGTGACTCATCCATGGAAAAATTAGAAAAGAGTAAGGACTAAATTGGAAATAAAATAATTAATTAATTAAAAGATGATAAAAAGAAAATATCATCTTATTTTGTCATCTTCAACCCTAAAATTTTATGGAAACCCTAGAGAGAGAGAAAAAACTTTCAAGGCTTAATTGGGTAAGTTTCCTTGTCCCATTTTTAGTAATTTTGATATTTTTGAAACCGGGATAGTCTAATCTATCTATTTGGGGGATTAATTTGAAAAGTTATCAAGGTATGAAATTTGGGTCATGGATGAATATGCTGAAGATTAAAAATTTATGGTAGAAAATGAAAGGTTGCTGATAGATAAACAACTTTTACAAAGTGATTTTTGATGAAAACATGATTTAGGGACTAAAATGTAAAGTTGTGAAATTTGATGAAAAATTCTGAAATTTTATGAATACATGTGCTGTAAAATTTGTAATGGGATTTTGGTTAGGCTTAGAATAAGGAGTAAATTACACAAGTTTCATTTTCTAAGCCTAGGGATGAAATTAGAATTTAAAGAAAAGTTAGGGGCAAAATGATAATTTTTCCTAGGACGTAAATTGAGTCCAAATAAATATGAAATGAGATTAGTATATGATTAAATTCATTTATATAGATCCAGATAACACAAATTCGAGGCTAGATCGAGGAATAGAAAAGGTTTCGAATTAGTAGATTATTTACGCGAACAAGTGTCAAGGTAAGTTTGTGTAACCTAATTAAGCATGTAAATATGTTTAATTAAATGTTGTGATTGTATGAAATGTTATTATCATTTGATATGAATTATTTGATTACTATAAAGAAAAATTGAATACATGCTTGAAATGATGAAAAAGGGTTAAGTCCCGATTGAATATTGAATTCCAATGAATATATGCGCTTTCTCGAAATGATTAAGGTCCTGCATTTGTTGCGGACGGGATTTAGCTCAAACGAGTAATCCTATTGACCTTGTTATAGAAAGGATTTAGCCCAGACATGTAATCCTGATATAATACCTCTCGAGTATACGTTACGATCAGGGTTTAGCCTGGACTGATAATCCTGTTATACGATATGTGGCTTGAGAGCGTGTTCCTTGGTTAAGTGCCCTAAGGGGTACCCTCGAATAAGAATTGACGAATTATTGAATTGTACACTCGAGTGTATATCCTGAGTATTCGTCGGAATTTCAATGATTCAATGGACATATAACTATTGACTTGACATGAGAATTTTGAGATGAAATGATAATGTCTTGAAAGAGTATTGCATGGTGAGCTCATCTATCCTTACTTGATGTATATGTAAATTTTGTGACTAACATGTTTAATCGGATGCATGTGTTTAGACAATTTTTCCAAATGGATGGAAATCTTGTAATTGTATGCTTAGATTTAATAAACGGGATTGGTAAATTTAGTTTCCATTATACAAACTTACTAAGCATGTAATGCTTACTCTGTTTTATTTTTCCCCTATTTTATAGTGCTCGGAAGCTCGCGAAGGTTGAAGATCACTAGAGTATCGTCACACTATCAACTAGCTTATTTTGGGTATGCTTAGTAAAATTATTTTGGTATAATGGCATTTATGGGACAACTTGACCAATAGTGGCTTGAAAAATATGTTTTGTAACCTATCCATTGGAATAGCTAGTAATGGCTTATTTTGGTATGATTAAGTAGGCTATTATGATATATTCATATGTGATATGTTAAGTATATGTGATCAAATGATGTTAATACCTAAGTTAATCCAAGGTAAGTTTATAAACACATATGCATGTAATGGTATGCCATGATGAATGATGGAATTGTCTAATTTGAATGCTTGAAATGGTTGGTATTGGATGTGTATTTCAAGTGCAGCTCTTGGGTGAAATTTTGGGTGAGAAATGAAGTTAGAAATGGCTTTATTTTATCCACACGGGCGTGTGTCTAGACCATGTGTGACACACGGCCGAGTACATGGGCGTGTAGTTAGGCCGCGTGTCCCCTGCACCTTAATTTTGAGAAACAGAATGCTCAGAATTGAGCACACGGGCAGAGACATGGGTGTGTGTCTTAGCCGTGTGTGCTACACGACCTAGAACATGGGTGTGTGTCTTGGCCGTGTGAAACCTGCACCTAATTTTGAAATAAATTAATTGACCACACGGCCTAACACACGGGCGTGTGGCACGGCCGTGTGCACAAGTCAGAGAGTTACTTGGGGTCGAACACGGCCTGCAGCACGAGCGTGTCCTAGGGTCACATGGGTGTGTGAGCCCTGCACCTTGAAAATTTTTTGTAATTTTGTGAAAAATTCTTAGAGCTCCCGATTAAGTCCTGACTCAATTCTAATGCTCGTATTGGGCTTCGAGGGTCCAATTAAGGGACGTTTTAAATGATCTTGATTAAAGAATAATAATTTACATAAATTAATTGTAAAATATTTTGAAAGTTCTGGTAATGCTCCGAAACCATGTTCCGACGACGGATACGGGTTAGGGGTGTTACATTGACTTCTTTATGACTCTATTAAAATAAAGATTTTGTTAACAATATATACTAGAAAGATATAAGTAAGTCAAAACATAGAAAGAAATATTAAATAAATCTTACACCTATATATGAATCTCACATTGCATCTTTGGCAACAACCTTCTGTCAGTGCTCACCCCAACCAAAACTACTATTGTCTTTTCCTCTTTGCAAATCATAAACGATTGCCTATTTTTTTTCAATGCCCTAATCATTTATTCAAGATTAGTTTTAGCCTTTAACTTTGCAAGAGGTAAAAGTTTTTCCATTATTCTTTCTAATTCACCCAAGTAAGTAACCTTGAATCTCATATTTGCATTAAAACTCCTAACATTATGCAAGTCTACCATACATGAAATTAATGCAACATTTTCTTTTGGAACCTATTTCCTTTTGTTTTTTTTAGAATTTTGAAAAGAAATTGTTATCAATTGTGAAAAACTTGATATGCTTTTAAATAAAATTGTGAATATCATCTAATAGAAAACCCTATTCATAACTATTTGATAAAGCAATACGGTTTTATATTGAAAATACTATTCATAATTACTACAACTACAATCAATATTGTTTAAAATAATACACAAGTCTAATACAATGCAAAACTAACATAATAGCAACATAACACCAAGATCATAAACCATGAAAATAACATCAAAGACAAGTACAATAACATAAATTTGTACAAATAAAACTTTAAGTCCAATTAATTTCTAGATGTTGTCCATTTATTGAACATTTGATTTGTTAATTCCATCCTCCAATTTTTCCATGCATTTGGATGAATATTAATTATGTGTAATCTGAATAGAGAAAAAGCGAGTATGAGAATCTAAACTTACGACGAAGTGCTAGATTGAAACGAAAAACACCATTACAACTTTACTTTTTGAGAAAGAGATTTCTTGGTTCATTGAAATTGAATGAGGTGGGTGGGTTATGGATTAGTTATGTGAGGAAAACATGAATAAATAAGGGCATTGAGGGAATAATTTTTTATTCCTTATTACATCGAATAACAATTCAAATAGGGGGTTAATGAATTGTATTCCCCGCTCGACTGTAGTAGTGAATTAAATAGTCTTGTCTCATGTAATACCTCGAAAATTTTTACAGTAAGATATTATCCTTAATATAGTAAAATAAGGAAATAAAGTGACAAAAAGTGAAATTTTGAGTTATGTCAACATTGGAGAGTATATTATGATATATTAATTCAAGAAAGGACTAAACTGTAAAAGTTAGAAAAGTTTTATTGCATAAGAGTAAATACTCAAAATTTGAGGAGTTAAAGTGTAAATATGAAAATTTTGAAGGACTAATAGTGTAAATATTTTAAGGGTGAAATGATCTAGAAACTAAGGAAAAATGATGAATTAGGACCAAATTGAATAGGTGAAGAATTATGATGGACTAAATTGCAATTTTACCAAATTTAAATGATGACTCAAGGATGGAATTTTAAAAGATCATGAAGGGCAAAATGGTCAATTAGAAGGAGAGAGAAATCTAAAAGGTAATGATGATGTTGAAGATATTTTAGATTAAATAAATAAATAAATATTAGTTTATTAATATTTTAATTTGATTTTTAAATGATATTTTTTATTATTTTATTATTATTTTATTTAGTATATATAAGGAAGGAAGGATGAAGAGCCATCATCTTTTTCCCCATGCACCCAACGTATGAAGAGAAAAGAAAGAAAGAAACTTTTTTCTTTACAATTTGGTCCTTTCACCAAAAATACACCATTTTCACTTAGAAATCAAAAGAATTTCCATAGCCATCAAGAGAGAAAGATGACAAGGAGACTATGGGGAGATATAATATCAAATTAGATTCAAGAAATAGAAGCTGGAGGAGAGAGAAAATCAAGTTAGAGATTGAAATCAATAGAACAAGGTAAGAATATCAAGATTTCAATATATTTTTAAGTGTAATATTATTGAAAAAGCAAGGAAATGATGTGAATGTAGAAGTTTTCTTATATAAATTTTTATGTTCTTGATATGTTAGTGAAGGAAAATAAGAGAAAGTGATGAAAAATATTGTAGAGAGAGGAAATAAGGGTGTTATAAACTTGGTAATCAACATTTTGTACTAAAACAGTTTTGTACAGCAGCAGTAGTTTAAATTTGAAAAATCACCAAAAATTGTGGAAATTGAATTAAAGGGTGAGAAATTTTATTGAGTATTGTTTTTCATAGATGAAACGGTGTAAGCAATAGAATCGTAAATTATGAGATATAATAAATTTAGTGAGACAAGGTCAGAATGATTTTGGGTTCCCCTGTTCTGACTTTGGAAAAATCATTAAAAATTTTGTAAAAATAATTAGGGGCTTAAATTTATATTTAAAATTCTTAATGAGTCTATTTTCAAGATAAACAAACGGGAACATCATCCGAATCCCGTACTAAGAGATAATTAATTTTTAGTAAAGAAAGGTTGAAGCTGTCAAACAGCAGGACATGAATAAATTTGAAGATTTTACTATACTTATTGGCTAAATTATAAATTCTTTAATTTTTATGGTAGAAATATATTTGAGTCTAGTTTATAAAACAATAAGCAGATCTTGATTTAGAATTCTGTAGCTCAAGATATAAATAATTTAGTGACAATGACTCAAGTGGACAACTTGATAGGAGTATATAAGCATATAGTGGAATTATGTATATATCAAGGATGTGGAATGGAGAGGAGGAGGATGAAAATATATGTAAATATTCAGCTAACATGGGTTTACATTAAAAATGGCTACTTTGCATGTTGTAGGCTCAGGGATTAGATTGAATAAAAGTAAAACTTTAGGGGCAATTTTGTAAAAATGTCAAAAGTTACCAAATTGCATAAAATGAATTTTTTTATTATTTAAATTAATAAGTTGAATGAAATTATCAATTTAGATAAATATCGGGTGGAAAATAGGGAAAAATAGAAAATTTCTAAAATGCCCCTGAATTTTGGTATTTCTGTAATTTAACCAAGTAAGTTCATATGGTTGAACTTTCATGATTATTTGCTAAATTAGGAATGATATAATGTATTATTTCATATGTTTGCTATTGAATTATGAATATTGTTAAATTATGGAAATCGGATCAAAAGTTCAAATTGAGCAGAACGCTGAATTGGGTATGACCATTCAGTGATCAGTGATGAATTGACGGATAAGACCATGGCTGGGCCATAGCAATATATGTGTAAGACCATAGCTAGGCTATGGCATCATGATGATAAGACCATATCTGGGATATGACACCACGAGTGTAAGACCATGGCTGGGCCATTGCAATGCATGTGTAAGACCATAGTTGGACTATGACATCATACCAGAAATGAGTAAGACCATAGCTGAAAGACGCTATGGCATCACGATTGAGACTAGTAAGACCATAACTGAAAGACGCTATGGCATCGCGATTCAAATGTGTAAGACATGGTTGAAAGATACCATGATAACATGACAGGAAACGAATAAGACCGTGGTTGAAAGATACCATGGCAACATGATAGGAAATGAATAAGACCATGGTTAAAAGATACCATGGCAACATGACAGGAAGTGAATAAGACCTTGGTTGAAAGATACCATGGCAACATGACAGAAAATGAGTGAGACCATAATTGAAAAACACTATGGCATCATCTCAAAGATAAATAAGACTGTGGATGGGAGACGCTATGACATCTGTTGAACAATTGATATTCAAGTAATATGTATCATATGATGAATGGTTATATGAATTGGTTGTACAAAATGGTTGTGTGAAATATTTACAAGAATTGGTCATATGGAAATATATGTACAAAATAGTTACATGAAATAATTATGAAGATAGATAAACGAAATAAGTATAGGTACATGGAATATAATTTATGTTAAGTTTGATATGAACTATTACCGGAATAAATATACATAAAATATATGGAAATGATGGTGCATGAAATATAGATATAATGAAATGAACAATATATACTTATGAAGAAACGGTAAGTACTTAATTGAAAATTTTGTTAAATGATATGTAAATCCTAGTAATGCCCGAAACCCTATTTCGGCGATAGATACGAGTTAGGGGTATTACATCTCATTTTTTTTTGTTTATATAAAAAGAGAATCAGATGTAATTATTTATATAAAAAGAAATCAAACATGTATAACTCATGTAATGCATAACCAATTACACCCAACCAAACACCACATAATTGTTTATATAAAAAGAGATAAAAAAATGTATAGTTTTTTTAAAGATGTTTTATTTTTAAGGGTAAACATAACAAAATTAAATGGATATAAAAGTAACATTGTGAATGGAATGTTACATTATCTAAAAATAAAATGGTATTATGATTAATCCCTAAATTACCCGTTAATAATATTATATTAGTATGGTCAATCAATGCTTCATGTTGGATTATTTATTTATATCAAATTATAAAGTAAAATTTTGACAATTAAAATACACTCTAAGTAAGATTTTTAGAATCGAATCAGTGGTCGAATTGGTTAGTCCACTGATGTGTGTGATACAATTGAATAAATTATTAAAAAAGAAATAAATGTTTAAAAAATAAAAACAATTTCAATCGATTATTTTTGCTTGATTCAACCAGTTCATATTGGTGTGCGGATCAATGATTTGATGCCTCTCTTTGGACCGATATCCTAACTAATTCAAACAACCATGACTCTTAGTCTCTACACATCGTACATTTGAAATATAGTCCTATTATAATTTCAAGAATTTATCATTCTACTTTTTAGATTTATAAATCTACTTTCAAATTATATATAACCCTATAACATTTAAATGGAAAAGTTAACGATATTAATTATTTGGATTAGTTAATTACATCATAAAAATGTTAAACTAATTAATAACATTATAAAAATGTAAAGAACAAACTATGTTAGAAATTAAAGTATAATGATTAAATCTCAAATTTAAGCATATTAGGACCAAAATGGGAAACTAACCACTTTTGTATGTTAAAAATTAAAGTATAAGAATTAAATATCGAATTTAAGCATATTAGAAGAGAACCAAAACTAAAAGTTAACCATTTTTATAAAATGTAAAAAAAAAATAAAAACATAATGAGTGTGTGTCATGTGTCAATATGAAGATCTTTTGGACCTTATTTTAATAAATAGGTAAAGATTATCGATTTAAGATATCCCTATTGACCCATATTACATATGTAAGGTGAAATTTTCACGCTAATTTTTTATTCCGTCATCCATTATTGGTGTTTAGCCGATAGTCCAAAATCTGTAAGAAATAAAAAAGATGATTCAAGTACACTATACAAGTTCTTTAGTAGATTTAAGATGACAATGTTCTGAACCCGGCTAGCTCAGTTTTGAGTTTTGTTAATCCTCAAAAGAAAAAAGAAAACATAAAGCATAAGTGCGATAAAGGCTTTGATAGAACAAGAGATCGAGAATTCGGTTTGCCTGCAATGAATTTGTTGTGGGGTCGACAATGTTTTCCATCACTCCATTTCCAGGAAATTTCAGTCCCAAGTATTTGCAATAATTTGGCCTTAGCATAACTTTTAACAATGGAGCTGAAAATGTTAAGCAGTTTGCTTAATCCATGGAGTTGCTTTCAGGATCCATAATATTTCATTCCTTCATCCCAGCTCTGGAAACATCATTAACAAAAGGGAAAAACCGAAAGCAAGCTTCAGCTTATGATCATACAAAAAAACTACTCAACAAGGATACATCATTCATATTTGCGTACAGACCATGACAAAATTAATATGAATGCACGCGCTTGCTTGCTTGCACAAACACATAAAAACACTGCTTCCAACTACAAAAACATCAATGACACAATAAAGTACCAATGGTTCAGTAATGTGTTTGAGTGCAACTTGGAAAATCATCAATGTTTTCCAGGTTCAAGAAGCTGCTAGATGGCAAATCAATTCTGGCTTTTACTATTAGTTGGATAATAATAATTTATAAATTATAAGATATATAAAATCACGAGTTTGAAAATTTTTTTGAACAAAAATACATTTTATTTTCTATCATATTACAAATTTGATATTTAAAAATAATTATAATATTTCATTTTAAAAATTAATTAAAAAAGTAGATGTAAAATAAAATTTGTAATAATTATATATTTAAAAATAAAAATAATATTTTATACAGTGATAGTAGAGTTTTTAGACTCTCCAAGCAGAGTTAGGAAGTTGACAAGTGTTCTATAGTAAAATATTAAAAAAAGACATAAGACAGTTTTTTAAAACTATTCGTAAAATAAAAAAATTTATTGTTAGTATACTAAATACTAACCTTAAAAATAATTATAATTTGATTTATAATTATTACTCAAGTTTTACTTCAATTATAATTATTATAATCATTTAAAAAATATTATTATAATTATGTTAACTAAAATTTTTAAGGTAAGAAAGTTTTTTCAATTACAATCATTTAAAAAAAATATTTTTTTACTTGATATATTTTCTTCTACATATTAATTATATATTTTATAATCAATTTATTGATAATTAAGAAAATAAAAATAAAAATGAAAGTTGAAGAGTTTGTTTTACAATATATTTTTTTTATTGTTTGTACAAATGCTTCAATAATAGGAATTTTTATCAGTATTGTTTTTGGATTATTAAAATAATTAATATATTTTAATAACGCTTATTAGTTATTATTTTTAATAATGATTACATACAAAAGTAAAAATTATATTGTATGTTGAAAATAATACAAATATTTTAATTATGTTTTAATATTATTTAAAAAATCATTTCATCTACAAAATATCAATATTTTAATATGATATTTAAAAATTTCTTTTAATTATCTTTGATTTGTTAAATAAGTTAATATATTTTAATTATATTTAACAATTCAAACAACTAATTAAAAATTAATTACAATAATTAAAAATATATTATTTGAAAACTTATTAAAAATTAAATACAAAAAATCACATTCCATTAAAAACTAGTAATAATAATACCTGAAGAATATATCCATGTAGCCAATCTAATGTCTGTGAAAATGTAGTCGCAGATAAATTAACAACTGTTAAACCCTGTTCCAAAGGACAAAGATGTATGAATAGAAAAAACAGAAAGTTCAAACAACCTGGACCCAAGAAAATTAGAGAGCTGAGTCAAACTACACCTCTGAAATTAAAACAAGTAGGGTGTAGAAAATCTATGTCGGTTTGCTTCCTCTAACAAGGCGACTCATTCCTCCACACTAAATACCTCACAAAAAAATTTAAATACCTAAAATGGTGGGGCAACCCAAGAAATTTGAAGAATAAGCATACAACCAGATGGTACTAACAACAGTAAATACCCCATAGTTGTAACCCTTTCCAACCAAAGCTGGTTTTATTATCAAATCTAAGATACCTCCATATGACATTGTATTGCACTAGACTTGCTACATATTAAGTTTTGATAGAAAAAAAATATATAATTGAAGACACAAGACAATAGGAATAAACATTTCATCCTAACAACCAATAAAAGAAATGAAATGGCATACCTGTGACTTGAAAGAGCAAAGATAGTTTTGAATAGTCTTCAAGTTCGTTATTAAGTTATCCGTATCCTGAAAAGGATAAAATAACATATGAAATTGAAACAGAAAAGTCAATCAACTAAGTAGTTGATCAAAGGAATAAACAATGACAAACATCACCGCAGAAGAAAAGGAACTGAGGGTGAGCAAAAGAAAATTCAAGATATCAGCACACCCACTTTTGACCACAAAGATTGAAGCAAAAGTTCTGCAGACATGGACATAGTTGGAAGGCATCATCTCATGCCTTAGACTGCCTCGTTAGACAGTCCCACTTGACAAAGGTATCAAAAAACCTATGTCATACAATTGTGACGAAAATGGATATGTTAAATACTTTTTTAAGGTTTTCCATGTCCTTGGAGAGTCAAATACTTGAGATGTCACAATATTCTAGGCAAGCTAAAAGTAAAGCTTTAACAAATCTACTCGACGATTATACTATTAACGGAAAATTCAAGCATATGGGCCAAATATATGTTAGTAACCATTTTGGTTATTTAATTAAGGCTTAGGTTGCAATTTTATTTCTTTCCTTAGGTTTTGTTATGCTTTTGTTTCAATTGATTTATTTCATTTTCTAGAATAGGCTTACTATTTTTGTAATGAGACTGGTCCTTACTTAAAGGGACATGGAATAATAAAATCAAGCAGAATTTCAACCAAAAACCCAAAAGAGATCTGACTCTCTCTCTAATGAGTCTTGAGGTTTTAGTCTCCTTTTAATGAGCTGAAAGGTTTCAGTCTCCCTTTGATGAGCTGAACTATCAATCACAATGATTTGTAGCAAAAGCACATGAATTTGAATGTTATCAACAAAATTTCCGAGATCCATTTTCCACACACCAATGAAGTCAATGGTTACTCTATGTTCATAGAATCAAGCTGTACAACCCAGTACTTAACAGTAGTCCTTGGTTACAGAACAACTATTAACATTCAAGATTGAGAAAGAACACTTCAAATCAACCAAACTATTTAAATATTCTTAGTGATAAAATGCAGTGCCCCGACTGAGCCTTTTGTCAAATGATATTACCTTGCTGCCAAGACATAGCTAAATCTAATTGACCTTAAAAGAAGCAATGCAGTTTGTGATGGAACAAGGAAAAAAATTGTCATTAATACCTGAACTAGACATTTACCAGCTAATGCCTGAGTAGTGATCCTCTCCTCTAGTAATGCCTGCATATAGACATTGGTCCGAATTTAGAAAATTATACAAGATAGAGAAAAGAGATATTATGAGGGAGCAGGCGAAATATAGTCCCAGTTAAAGAAAGCCACCTTCATACTATCAGGAATAACTCTACACTAACCTGATTATATCTTTTTGAAAACAAAAGATGTGGCAGTATCTTAGGTTTGTCTAATGGCCTAATATAACAGAAGCAGGCCCATCTGTTTATAAATTCACATTTAGAATAGCCTATCCACCAAATGAAAATTCTTATTGATCTCCAAAGTTCACTAAATAAACCATCTTCACTCTTGAGAATTCAAAATACTTAACAAAGACTTTCCTCTCTTTAATAATAAAGTTTCTAACGGTACAGTCTCTATCAGAAAAGAAAGATTAGAAAGGAAAGCAGAACCATCACCAACATTGGATCTTTGCTAAATGTGAATATGAATAGGTGTCTCCTCCATTTTCTCAAATTTTAGCAATTTGAGACAGCTTTATTTACTAAAACAAATTTAACTCACCTACAAGCTTCATGTGCTTTACTAGTTAAAGCTGGATGCATAAAAGTAGAATGAGAAAGCACCCATACCTTGTGATCAAATTCAGACATCTTCAGAACTATGGGTATTATTATTGGTTTAGGGCCAGATTTTTCTTTTCTAGCAGTACTTCCATTTACTTCTGGTACCTTAACAGTTTCACCTGCATGCACATAAACACTGTTAATAAATAAACTGTCCTATTGCACCTTCACATAGCCTCTAAAACCGACACATACACTATGCTTAAAATGGAGTGAGATGCTATACCAAATAAAAAGCATTTAGAGCAGAAATCCACCTTTATTGTCAGAAGCAGTTTCTTGAGACATGGACTTTACAGATTCCGACACTTTGTTCACATTGTCAGCTGACATGCCTTCAGATAAACGCACAGGATGGTTTTTACCATTTTCTGTGTTACTTTGAGATGTAGTAATTAAATTATTTTCCTTTTGAACTGAAGAATTATCATCCAATGCCATGGACTGCTGGGATGGTCCATCTACAGAGGTTGGAGCTTTAAGCTCGTCATTCATTAAATAGATGCTTGGGTCCAGATGTATTCCCTGTAATTGTCATCAGAAACAAGGAACCCACTAACTCAAAGTGACACACATTAAACTGCACAAGAACATAATGCTTCCCGATCTCATGCAATGACCAGAAGGGGGGGGGGGAGGGGAATCATATAATGCTTAAGCAGATTATATCCTTCCTCAAGATTTGCAGTTAAAAAATGAACAGATATAAAGGCAGTCTGCATATTCCAGAAATAACAGCAATCTTAAGGGTACAACATGGCGGCAGATCCGACCTCAAACTTCATCCCCATGAACATATCAAGTGTGTGACATGCATGTGTGTTCAAAGACATACAGCCATACTCCACTAGAAACCCATTGTGGCTGATCATCTTATTTTAACTGTTACATCCATCAATCCGCGGACAACAATAATCCCAAAAGTAAGCAGACATATAAAGGTTGAAGCTCAGATTTGATACAGAATAGCTGAAAATACAACAGAAGCAACAATATGTTCATGAGTAAAATATACTCATTCATGGAAAAGAAGCCCATAATTTGCTTTTCATGGAAATTCACGTCCACACCTTTCTTGACCAATGCTTCAAAAACAGACAACAACACAAAATCTACTTCCAACATAGAACCACAATATGTTAATAAATAAAGGGAAAGAGAGAAATAATATAAACCGCAAACACTCAAAAAAATTCACCATATAGGCATGCACATATCACAATGTTAATCCTTGTGCCCATAAAAGCGGATGGTATCAACATTTACCGCAAAGATAAAATAGAGAGGATTAAGAAGGAAGGGCTCAAGGGTGGAAGGGAGGAGGGAGTCGCAAGAAGATAGTAATCAGCAATATAGTGTCAAGCCATACCTCGATTATTACTGGCTTTCCATCTTTCATTGCCTTTTTTAGATCCCCGTTCAACCCTAACCAAACAAAACAATACAACACCAAAGATGAACATACCTTAGAATATAATAACAAATCCAGAAATAAAGAATTTATTTTATGTATATCTAGGCAAGATCCTGGTTTTGCATTGCATTAATAAAGCAAGGAAAAAACTTCTCATAATAGTAAAATGGAAATTTTAGAAACTACCTTTGCGAACTATCCTGCATTCACGACAAAATTCAGTAATTAACTCCTCAGAGGAGCTAAAATCCCGCGCCCATACAGGAGTAGATGCTAACGGTGCACTGCAACAAGTAAGAGAAGCAAGCATTAATATGACATACAGTGCACACAAATATATTAAACACCAGTCGATCTGTTAAAAGTAAGACAATCTGCTTCCTAGTAGACATGGTTAGTGTAGTAGGAGAGAATGTTCTACCAAATACAATTGGGTAGATGTCCTTCCAAAATTTTCTTCTAATTTTATTTTGACCAATTAAATTTTGTTACGAGTTTCTAAATAAATTTATTGAAGATTTATCACGTCATTTGGAAATCAAGATAAAACATGTAAAGTGGCCAGTCAAACTTCAAAGATTCATAGTTCGACCAATCAAAATTCATCTGAGTCATTCAATTTATCTCTAAATTAGATTAAAATGATTTCAAGACAAATCTAAACTAGATCAATAGAATTTTAAAGAATATGAGCCATAATCTTTTATCTCTAGTTAAATTAAACTAATTTAGAGGTAAAATTAAAGGTAGCTCTTCAAAGCCATTTCACATACAGTATGGGGAAAGAAAACTGAAGACTGGGGAAAGAGATTCAAGAAGACAATTCAGAAGAAAAAAAGAATCAAAGTCTCCAGTCTTCAGAGCTCTCAAGTCAAAGCGGTTATGGACATTGTTATTTGACTCCAAATTTTAAATCCAATACAGTATTCAATTAAAAGTTTTCTTCTACATTTATCCAGAGTACCAAGTGTTTAGGGAGATAAATCTTGAAACTAATAAATAGCTAAGGTGACACTTTTCTATCTGGAAAACCATAATGCCCCATTTTTTAGCCAAAGCTCAATACCTACTATCATGCATAAAGCAATCCAACTGATAACATATGAGTTATGACTAGAGCAACCAATTACTGGTTGAAACCAGAAAATGCCTTACTGACGGCCATCAGCCATCATTTTATTTAGTCTGAAGGACTGATTCGGTATGATCAAAAATATCTACTGTGAAATAATCTGCTGTAAATTATAAGAAGAAATAGATTTTAGACATACTCGGTTGCTGTGCGTAGCAATTCATAAACCATATCTGTCTGCATCAGAAACAGAGTCAATGAAAGAAAATATGATAAAAGAAAACCTCAAAACTTTCAGAAGAAAATATAAACAGAATGCTAAACCTGTAAGACATTTGGCAAGTTTAGCCTCTGTGCAAGTTGTGTAGCTATAGTAGACTTCCCAACACAAGCAGTTCCACAAACAAGAATTACCAAAGGAACTCTCTGATGGTGAAATCTGAAAGTCAGAAACAAGAAACAGCAATTAATAGTGAAGTGTTGAGACACTCAGAAGTTCTTAATAAGTTTTTCCCTCCAAGTCAATAGCAAGTTCTGAATCAATGAAAATATTGCATGCATAATCAAAATTGAAGCTATTCCAATATTAATTGCGTCTTTATGATCATTATATTGGGGTGAAGGCATACATTGAACCCAGACCTAAAACCAGTAAATTCCCTAGCATAATAAAATTAAGATATTTACTCACAAAGGAGAAAAATCTGTTACACGAAACAAGCAACCACAATTATCTCACTTGGAAGAGGGGAATTAGCTTGGATGACGCTATACATGTCATAAAGAAGTTCAAGATAAAAAATTGATTCCAGAATCATCACCATAAAATTGTTTAACATCATATTGAAAACTTGAAAAGCTAACTGACCTGGTCATCATCTTGTACCGGCTTATGTACTCCTGTCCATAACCTCGCCACTCCATCAGCTGCGCAAAGTATTTCTTCTTTTGATTAGAAAGTTCCAAAAAAGTACATTCAATCTCCTAAAAGTCTGAATACCCTCTAAGTTTCATCCATATGAAAAATTCACAAATTTATGAAGAATACCTTAAAAAGATTAGCCTCTAAATCGGACTGCGAGCTGCAGAAGAATTCAATTAAGGGAACATGAATAAAAAAGTTCACTAGATATTAATCATGAAACTAAAACCAAAATACAAATAGATGGGAATCATACATATCCAAAAGGCTGTTGTCTATAAGCAGCTTCTTGAGCTCAAGAGAGATTTTAACTGCAACATGATTCGGAATCTGAATAAAAGAAGGAAAATAATATCATTAACAATTAAAAAATAAAGAGAAAAATCTAAGCAATTCAAGTTAGCATATCCTAAGAAAAATCTTAAATTTATATGTACATTATAGAAGGAAAACAAAAAATGGCATAGATACCTTCGTGACGGTTAACATTCTGCTAAGCAAAAACCTGGATAAAACATAATAATGATCGGCATTATCACCCAACCAGACCTTCACCTACAACGCCAATAAACGAAAAAACATATTAAAATTGTTATTTTTTAATAAAAAAAATGATTTTTTTAAACGGATTTTCGAGAAGAGAGGCGAAAGAGAACCTTGACGAAGTCATATTTGGATGAAGCGTTGCGAGGACTGAATTTGGCGGTGGCGATAGATCTCGTAATCCTGTCATCGCCTTTACCTGTGTCGCTTTGATTGTTGTCAACTCTTATTTTCACTGCAATTCCCTTCCCCTTATTGTTGTTGTTCATCTTCTCATGCTCTCCCATTTTTGTTTTTTTCTTTTCCTTTTGGATTTCAAAGGTTCCAAGCTTCGAACGTCCTTCCCTTGCGTTAAAATTCTGCTACTGTCTACCTCACGGGAATCCACCGCGTCTTTGTCATCTCAACAATCAGCATCTCTGATTCTCTCTGGTGCTTCGCTTCGTTTTTTCTTTATTATTTTCTGTTTGAATTAAAATAAAAAGCTGTCCAAAACTCCAAAAAAACCGTTAATTAACAAAAATCAACTACTTTATGGTACCAATAATTATATTTATCACAAATAATAAGTGCTAGCAGCACATTTATTCCTCTATCACCAATATTGTTACTATAATTAAATTCTTTTAAAAAAAACCAATACCAACAATTAACGCTTATGTTATTATATTACAGGATATGAGAGGACACCTATTCTTGCTGTAATCTATATCTTATATAAAAATCAACTCTTTTTAGAGTAAATTTAGATATTAAAAATTAGAAGAAGGTAATTTAAGTATTAAAAAGTTAAGAACAAGTTGGTTTTTTTTTTAACAAAAGCTAATTATTATATTTTAATTATTTGTGCTTTTGATCGTTTTTCTTTTTCTTTTTAATTTAGGTACTATTTATTTGTTTAAAGTCTTTAAAAAATTAAAGAATATAATTTCGACAAAAAAAATTTAAATTTGTATCAAATTAAAACTATGATATTTATATTGATTTTTGTGAATATTATAAAGTATTATGCTAGTTAAACTATTTTATTATGATTTTTTTTTAAGAAAATGATATTTCTTAAACCTATTAGTTTTTTTAATATCCATTTTTAATTTTCTATTGCTTTATCTCCATTTAACTTTTTTCTATCAATTACTTTTTTTTTTAAGACTTGTGGAATCTTTTTTAAAGCATCTTCCTTCGCGATTCAACAAGCGTTATGCATGTAAATAATAATTTAGTAATAGTATTGTTGTCAGTGCAGGAGAACGTAGGTTCGAATACATTGAAGCACATTATCCTTCTATTTAAGGAGTTGAGGAGAGACTATAAGTAGTTTTAGATATTATGTCAAAAAGAACAAATATAATAAAAACCTATAATAAAATTAATGTTCAATAAATAAATAATAATTCTTACTTTTTTTAATATAAAAACATTACTTATCTTATTTTATTTTACTTTCTATTACAAATTATTATGATAAACTTCGGTTACAATCTTTTAATTGAAAATCTTACATTATATTTCTCTTATTTTATATTTTAAAATAGAAAAAGAAAATCTTTACATTCTATTAGTCTTTTTAGATTATTAATAATTGCCTTTCAATTAGTGAGTGATACATATGTTACAATCTCTTGCTTTTTTATTCAAAATTAGCAATAAAATAATTAAGCAGGTACCATTACAAAATTAATTTGTATATAAATAAGTTTTGTTGATCAACTTTCTTCACATATTTTAAAAAATAGTCCTGCTCCTAGGTTTGCTAATTTATATCTGCATAGGTGCTTCCTCTCTTTCTATGTTATGCAATGTCTCACTCTAGAATACTTTTGCAGCAATCAATTTGTAAGGAGCTTTACCTGCATCTTTAATCTTATTCACATCATTTTTGCAGTCAAATTCAATTCATAGAATGTGGTTTTGACTTCCAATAAATTGCAGCAGCTTCTCTAATTGCCATGAGCTCCACCGCACATGGATCTGTCATCATCAACTATCTTTGTTTTTACATTTGTGTTCTTTCCTTCTTCACCTTTCAGAGCTAGAGTTTCGTAATATAAAAACTAATTAGATTGTTTTTGTTCTGAAGGTGAAACCAATTGGAGTATTTATTTATTATAGGAAAAATAAACAGTAGTAAAATAAATCGTGCCTCATAACCTGATCACTTCTTAATTGAAAGTAAACCTAAAGTAATAATTAAGTTAAATTGGAACATAAATATCTCAATATTTAAAGTTGAAGCGAGAATAAATATTAAGCGGAAATGTTTTTTTTAGTCTCTCCACTTTAGAAATAAGATTTAGGGTACTGTTAGATGGATGATAACTGTGATACGATGAAATGTTTTACTTTATAGTTAAACTAATCATTAGCGGTAAAATTGGATCAATGATTTGTATAGTAAAACAAATTATATATTTTCAATTGCTTCTTCGATAAATAGAGCTGTATATTGTATACCAATAAAACATCTCACTTTCATTTTGAGTCAATGTAGGTAATTTGAATGGTTTCAATCAATCCCTATTTATTAAAATTAGGAATCGGAAATAATATATATAACTTCAAAAGATTTAATTATTAATAATACAAAAATAAATAAATAAATATAAAAGGAAAAAGACTATTATAACCCTATTTATTCTTATGACTCTTTCTAGAGCTGGTTTTATATTAGATATAGAATTTTAAATACCATATTCATCACTAATTTTAATAATAATTAATTTTTATGTATGTGTGCAACAAGTTGAATTAATTTTTTTTTAAATGTTGAAAATGTGATTTTTTTAAAAAAATGAAATATGGATAATTTTAAATTTTCCTGTTAAACATATTAATTTGTTTAAATATAAAATAATATTATATAAATATTAAAAAAATAATATTGATTATATTCGTAGTTTTCTTAAGGGTAAACTATAAAAATGGTCATTTTGTTTGCCTCAGATTATATTTAGTAATTTATATTTGAAATGTTACGTTTTAATCACGTTATCATTTTGTTACAAAGTGGTCACTTTATAGTTAAGCTCCATTACCTCCCTAACGGCGGTCTTATGTGGCAGTCTAAATGAGTTTTAAATGCCAACTTGGATGTCTAGTTACTGGAATGAAAATAAGTTTTTAACTAAATAAATTTAATTTGGACTACCAAATAGGAAATCCAAGTTGGCATTTAAAACCCATTTAGACTGTCACGTAGGACCATCATTAGGGAGATAACAGAACTTAACGGTAGAGTGACCACTTCATAACAAAACGATAACGTAAGTGACTAAAACGTAACATTTCAAACATAAGTGACTAAAATGTAATTTAAGGCAAATAAAAGTCACTATTTTTAAATTTACTCTTTTCTTAATTTTTAAACTTACCATTTATTGGTGAGGAGGCTTAGACTTAGTTGACAAACGAGAGAGTAACATGTTGTGATAAATTTAAAATCATTTCCCTGACTATTTGCTATATTAATATACGACTGTTTCATTTTCACATGCAGAGTTGTGGGAAGACTCAAATAGACTTGGTCAATTTGGTTTTTATTTTTGCGGTTCAGTAATTTTAGATTCAAGTGAATATTAAATATAAATTATTTTAAGCTCTAATTATTTTAGCTTAAAATTTAAGTTGTTTTAACCAAATTAATATAAATTTAAATAACTTCAAATTTATTCAAATTAATTTGGGATCAAACTAATTTCTAATTTGAGTTGGTAGATTCAAATTTTTAATTTTTTAAGATATAATCAAATTAATTCAAGATGATTAAATTAAAATTTAAAGTTAAAATAGGGATGACAGATGATTATCTACCTTCGACCCTGGTATGAAGTTTGACCAATTCACTCTAACCTAACCTCAATTTTTAAAAAAAAATTCGTCCAAATCTAAACCTGAAGTTTAATAGGAAAGCCAATTTTAACTTCGACTCGTTCAGAATTTAATTTAATTGTTTTATTTTTATTTTGAAGTAAAATTACATTTTTATTTGTTTTATTTTTATTTTAAAGCAAATATTTTTTTTAAATTTAAACTTAAAAGCAAAAATTTAATATTTTATAAATATTTTGAGACTGACGGAATTACCTCAAACCCAACCCGTATCAAATCTCATTTTTTTTGCCACCAGATCAAATCAAAATTGACCGTGGGAGGTCATAATAATTGGTAAACCCAAACTAAAAGGACGAGGGAAAAGGTACAAAATAAAGGAAAGATTAAAAGGAAAAGAAATAATATAATGCTGTTTACAGGGTACAGACATTAAAATTCCAGAATGCAATAATGAAGTGTTTTCCGTAATAAAAGAGTACATCAACATTTGAGTCACATGAGCATCCTCTGTTTTGTTGGCCAACCTAGTTAATACCCCCACTTATTGGTCTTACAGAAACTCTTTATATTACAAAGTTAGAAGTAGAGTAACATCAGCAGTGAAATTCTGCACCTTATGTCCTCTTGAAAAATCTACCACCTTTCTTTCCCATGCCGGTTCCTACAAGACTCGATGCAAGCAGTGATTTTGCATCCGGCCTCCACCTCAACTCTTTCAGAATGGAGAACAAAGTTGCAAGTGCAGGAGATATGTCGCTTTCATTTATGTTCTTGCATGATACCACTATAAGATTTTCAAGGTCCTGCCATGAAAGAATCACCGCTTCCAGACCTTCAGTTGTCAACAACGAGCATCCTTCTAAAGATAGCAGCTTCACTCTCCTGTCACAAAAGAAACTAATAACTGTAAAACTTTCAGAATGCCATCATTTCAGACATGTCAACTTCACGATCCATGCAAGTGATTGTAAATTAATTGATGCTCATTATATTGCAACCCAACAAGAACCATGATAGACTTATCATACATTTCAATAACTAGTTAGCCTGCAAATTGAGTGTAAAAAGTAAAAACAGGACATATATCATAATTGCATTGATCCAGTCCAACATAACCAGTCATATCTCATCTATCTGCATACCGGTGTGTTACGGATAACTTATTACTAGAACAATCAACAATTGTTCACCATGATTTGAACTTCATTGCATTGCTCAGCATTTCAAAATCAATGGCCAGACAGAGACTCATCATTGCGACAGAAAGCAACCCTTTTTTCCCCTTTATTTCAGGCCATGTTAACAGGCACTAAGGAACTGCAGAAGTGAAATATAGAAACTAAATGATTCCCTGAACAACTCTAACACAACTTATATGAAACTACGAGATGAGACAGAACAAATAAGCAAGGGAAATCATAAAGAACAATGCGAAAACAATCCAATGCATTACCTGCAAACACTTGCAAACCTGAACATATCATTATTCAATCCCCAGCAGTCCTGAATAACAATCTCTCTCACAGCTTCGCATACTCTAAACAGTGCTCTCACACTCTTATTGCTCCGCAACAGACATTTCTGCAAATGCAACCGTTCGAGAGCAGGACAAAACCCCAAATACTCATCGCGGCCCGGACTCCGATCAATCCTCTTACAAGACAGTAACTTCAAAGTCTTCAAGTTCTCACAGTAAGACAACCCAGCCAACCATCCATCATCCATTTTATGATCACAAATAGTCAATTCTTCAAGCATCAAACAGCATTGCCCAATCGCTTTAATCCCATCAAAACTCCCTTCGCATCCACTAAGCTCAAGCCTAACCAACCTTTTACACCCTTGAGCTACGATGGTTAAACCAATGTCGGTAACCGACGAACTATAGAGTCCATCAACGTTGGCAACGAGTTTCACGATTTGCAAATTCTCACACGCCGCAATCCCACGTAAAACGTTGTCGTTGCACTTATGTAACTCCAATTCTTGCACAGTCAAACATTCTTCGGCCACCGTTAGCAGCCCCAACTCACTGGCGTTAATCACCACAAGCCTTCGAAGATTTGGACAGCCATTGGCAAGTGCTTGCAGCCCTTTGTCAACAGCTTCGACAGGCAATAGATCTTCTTCCAGAAACTTGCGATTTGAACAAAATCCAGAACCCATTTGCATAGAAGCCAGCCGATGAGTCAACAGAATCCCAGAATCTCGCGGCGACAACAAACAGCCGTTGAGCAAATCCACGTGGGTCAAGTTGGGAAACCTCGTGAATAACCGCCCAGATTCAAGAAAATCCCAATCCAGGATCTTTAAGGACCGTATTAGGCGGCCTTGGAGATTGAGCCACCGCTTGCAGACGAGGGAGTTAGGGTTCCGTTGCAAATGCGGCAGCTTTGAAAGGATTTGTAGGAGGAGCTCGTCGGACAAGAGAAGGGTTCGATCAATGTTGGCGAAAGTTGGGATTATGGATTGGGATTTGGGGTCTTTCGGAGATAAAGACTGAAGGGGCATAGTGAACACCACATGCTTCAACGGCTTGGTGTTTCTGAGCCAAATGTCTGACCAGCTCGGTGGCTTCTTCTTCAATGGCGAATCTGCCTTTTCCGACAAAGCTGACATCGTTTCAATCAATGGCTTCTTCTTCTCCGGTTCTACTCTACTTCTTCCACTAACTTTGACCTTTCTTTCACTGTTTTTGCCTATTTCACTAAATTACCATCTTCAATCTTTTGGATTATCCTTGCCCTGCAAAAAAGCGCAAAGTTTGAATTTCTCTGAAAGGATTTGGAGATTTTGGGGTTTTATTTTTGGGGCAGAGAAAGGGCGAAGATATTCTGAGTTTCAGTTTAGTGTCAAGAGAGAAGGCCAAGACTTTTATGCGCCTAACGGATTTCTTGAAGCGGTGGGGTCGGGATTTTTTGAATGTTAAACTTTCCATTTTACATTTCCTTTCTTTTTTTGTGGCGATTATACCCTCTCTCTTTTTTTATTCGAAAATTTGTTGTTATCTTCACGATCAAGGATTCTGGGCACCACATTACATTTTGTTTTTTTTAAGATTAAAGACACAGCTTTTCTTTTTAAAATCCGAATTTCTATTTAAACACGAATTATAAAAAAACTGTGATTTTCTTTTGTCTTTAAACTATAGATTCATCCATTTGAGATAGTAAACAGCATTAGAAGGCCACTCCTTTTTTTCTCTCATCAGATCTAATTTGGAAGTCTTTCCCAGATTTTTTATTTCCAACCACATCTGTTTGTTAGGCCAATATTTTTTTCATTCATGAATCAAGATTCTTTTTGGCATCCTTCTTTTAGGGATATATCTCAGTGTAATATATAATCTTATGATTTTATATAATTATATTTACGAAATTTTAATTTAATTTAATTTAACTTTCATAAATTAATAACACAATTATTAATATAATATTATTTTATATTTTCATATTACATATACAAATAATTATATTTGTCTAATATATATAAAAAAAAGATGTTGTACAATTAAATAACAGTTTAACAAATACTAATTACTTTAACAGTATTAAAATAACAAATAAATAATCTATTTACTCTAACCTTCTATATTTATTTGATTATTTCTTCTCTTCCATTTAACATATACTAATTATCTTATTGTTATAACAGAATAAACAAAAACTAATATATGTTAAATATCAGAGAAAAAATAATGCGTTTCGACAAGAAACGAAAGCAAAATTACGTAAACATTTTTTTTTTTTTTGGATAACTCGGCTTTCTTCTATATTGTTCCACCTAGGTTCAATGAATTTTAAATCTACCAATTTAACATCCTTATAATAAATTTATGGTTTTAAAAATTTTAATATTTTAATCTTTTCTAATTAATTTGTAATATTAATTTCTAAAAAAAGTATAATATCAATTTAAAAACTTTATGAATAATATAAATTAAAATGAGGAAGGATTTAAAGGCTATATTGAAAACATTTGGATCAACAATTAAATATTTTACCTATAAATAATATAGGCACCGTATTTTTTTTTAATACAATATTTAAAGTAGGACGTAAACTGATGAAGTTCAAATCTATATGTTTAATAAAAATTTAATCACCTCTTAATATAAATAAATAAAATTTGTACAAACATTATTAAAGATAATACAAGGCTTCCGATTCATCACTATTTTGAGTCCATGATAATAACATCACATTATAAGTGAGTAAGACCGATTACTATTGGTAGTAAGCATTGAAAATTAAACAACATGAGAAATATCACATCACCACTCACTAAAGATGAACATTGTACCTACCTGCCTGCTAAATTAAATTACCAACAAACTAATTACCCTTTTCAGAAGAGGTTTTATCGAGGGAGGTAGGTTTTTTTAAGTAAAGTTTTTGAAGTGATGTCGAGTAGTTTATCAGATCTTTAAATAATGGAGGTAATGTATATATATGGTGTTTATGCTCTATTTTAGTTTCAAGCTTTGTCCATGGATTCAAATTCTACTAAAGTAAAATGCTAAACATTTTTTTGGTGGTGAAGTGCTTCCTAAACTTTTTGAACAATTTTAGGCTCTTCTAGAACTTGAGAGAAAAAACTCGATGCTAAAATCAAATATAAATGCCCCGAGTATAATACCTCAACTCTTTAAAAGTTCAATCGACTGCTCAACAAATGATATTTTATTTCCTGAAAGAAAGCCCTCAATAGGCTTTGATATTATTTGTAAAAGTTGAAGTCTTAAATTTTTTTAATATTCAATTTCAAGTTTCACCGTGTACAATTGATGTGTGGATCTATTTCGTAGATTTTTAGACATTTATTATAATTGTATTGCATTTGGATTGTATTTACTTATAAAGTATAAAAAAAATAAAAATCAATGACTTATAAGTAAAATCTTGTGTTCAAATATTGTCAATAAAACAAATGCTAAAAACACTTGCATTTAAAATCAAATACAATCCAACTCAGCTTCAGATTTAGTTAGAACCTTTATAGCTTACAAACATCGAAGGGCCAAGACTCAGAAAAAAACTCAAATGAATAAAATTAATTAATTTTTGCCCATATGAACTTTTGACAATTAAATCTACTTTGTACCTAAATTTTATTCTGATTCAGAACTTAAAAATGGTTCAACGTATAAGCCTAAAACATTAAGTGAGAAAGATGATTTGGTAACCTCAACCAGTAAGGTCCTTTTACATGTAATGCCACATCACTATGTTTGAAATATATATAAACATATATTAATTTTCGTTTTATTTTAAAAAAATAAAAAATGCTCTTTGACTATTTTAGAGTAAACTGTAAGTTACTTTATAATTCCTATTTTGATCACTCTTATTCTTTTATTAATTTAATCACTTTAATCAAAAAATTATTCATATTAATCACTATTATTAACCAATAACAGACTACTGACGTGATAAATTTTAGCTTCTAATTAAAACTATAGGCATCTATATAATTAATTCAAAATATTTTTTATAATTTAATTGTAACAAATAACAGAAAAATTCCACATTGAAAAATAACCCGACAAAGGAAGAAAACTTCCGCCGACACCATGATTTTTCTAACCATTACTTGTTAAAGTACAGTGATTTTTTTATTTTTATTTTTTGAGATTAATCAGATCGGTTTTATTATTAGAGTTATTTATTTCACTAGTAAAAAATAATTTTATTTTTATTCAAACATAATTTTTTATTTGAAAAAAAAACCCCTCATTCAGTTATAATAATAAATGCAAATGGCAATTTAATACAAAATTTAATATTACACCTATAAACTAAAATAACTTAAGAAATAAATTATAATCAAATTACATCCTGTATTAAGATATAAACATCTTGAAATTATCTTAGAATATAAAATTATAGAATGACCAAAAGTTAAATAAAATAATCTTATTATAAAATATAATATTACAAGCCGTAATGTAAGATGGTCTACAGAGAAATAAAAACAAAGCAAATGACAACATCGCTCCTCTCAAAATGTAGAATTAAAATATTAAAAATTGAAAAAAAAAGAGTAAAAAAAGTAGGAATACTTGATGAAATAAAAAACAACAGAATAATTAACACAGAAAAACCAAAATTAAACCGTCAAATCTTAATAAACTTAAACTTATAAAACTTCAGTAAAAACTTTCCAAAATAAACAAAAAAATATCCTTTCCCGTGCCGAAAAGAAGCCATGAGTGAGCGACTAAAAATTGAGTAAAATTAGATTATTGCTATTTATATACTAAAACGTGCGTATGAAAAAGTAAAATGATATTCCATAACAAGAGACAGGTTGCAATGGCCGGGCCAGAAGTTTAGCTTGTCTTGTTCTTATCAAAGCAAAAGTCCATAGAGATGGGTATATAAATATATTAATTTACATTAAGTTTGCCAAAGTCTGCAAATTCTGCTGGACTGTAAGCCGAGCATCCATGTTAGATTACCTCAATTTGCATAACCCAAAAGAGAACCTATAACTGATTAATGAAGAAGAAAGATAAATCTACATTGAGACATGCATACAGCCTTCCCCTGTGTTGATATTCATTTAACTTCACATGCGCTTGAAGCGCAACAAAAATGAAAAACAGAAGCTTCTTAAGTGGGAAGGGAAGGGGGAGGGAGAAAGAGAAAACATGAATAATAATCATACATTATATTTAGGGAAGGAAATATAAGTTAGCTTTGTCTTACTGCAATAACAATCATAAGCGAGGAGCTGCCATCTGCTGTTTCTTTATCCTCTCTCCATTCTTCACATTGCTGTACAAGGAATCAAAATAATCCATATTTGTCAATCACAATCTTCATATTCTTCAATATCAACAACATGATCACAACTTCATATTTTGGCCGAGTGGCAAGTAAATAAGACGATCAGTCTGGCTTCATAACATTATCATGGTCTATGAATTTGAACAGATTGTTGCTGGATATTATCAATTTAACTTAGGAACATAACTGTGCAAAAAAATAAACAGATGGAAAAAGAATTGGGTTGGGGGAGGAGCATCACGTACGCAGAAAGGAGAAACCGGACAAGCATACACAAAGTATAAACAATAACCTGATATCATGAGGTGTGATAAATATCCATTGGGATCCTTGAGCCAATGCAAACTCGACTAACGTGTCCAGGCTGATTTTTCGGCTAACAGCATCCTAGAGGAAAATATACATATGAATAGGAGTGTGAATGAGACACTAGTACTCGCACACTATTACAGTTCGACTCAAAAAAAATTCAAACTTGATACAGTAATTATAGAGCCGAGTTCGAGCAACTCGAACTATCGGTCGAACCGATTTCGAACTTAGTAACACTTTGATTCCAACGGCTTCAAAGCCTTACAAGCTTTTCATATTTTTATATTATTAAATTACGTTATTGCTTTTAATATATATTATTAATCCTAAGTTTAATTATTGAGATGAACTCAAGTACAAACATTGGTAAACGAGCTTAAAAATAGATGTTTGACCAAGCTCGAGCTTGGCAGTATTCAGGCTCAGCTCGATTACACCGCTACATATGAATCTGCTCAGTCTATAGTTTTATGCTTCTTGATGGACGATCACATTTACCTCAATCCCCAAGGGATAACACACACACCCCAAAGAAAACTCAAATCTCACCATGAACACATCAAACTCATCCATAGCTCGAAATGGGGCTTCAGTCATATCATGAAGAGCCAACGCAAAACATAATGTTGAGAAGGATCGCTCTCCTCCTAATCAGCAAATTATCAAAATAACACTAGAGTTAAACATTAATCAATTACGAAAATGTCTATGACTGCTAATTTGGATGACATGGGAGTAAAAATTTTCCAAATAGATAAACATTTATGCCGGATTAAACACTAGTCATGAGACCACAAGCAGATAAATCTATATAGTGTTGTGAACTTGAAACTCTTATGAACACATTCTAAAAGGTATATGGAACGGGAAATATAAAACCTGAGAGCCCTCTTGTATCACGAACGATGGTGCTTGATGCATCTTGAGGCATTTTAACCTGTTAGACCAATAACAGGATCAGAAAATTCCATAATAAAATGCAGAGAACTTTAAACTGGCACCGTGACCTGGTGAAAGACATAAGTAGTCTATTGAAATTACACCTTAAAGAACAAATAGAAGTTAGATATACTTACCTCTACTGAAAGGGTCTTTTCTTCATAACTAACATTAATGTGTCCACTGATACCTTTCTTTCCCAAATGGCCATTGAATCTAATTGTGAGGATTAACCAAAAAGGCATTAGCCATTACCAAATAGTTTAGATGACTCCCCCAACAAGAAGCAATAAAATATATACTCTTAAAGAACGCAACTTAATAATTGCAAGAAGCATGATACATACTGCCAAGTCAACTCGCGTCTCAGAAGTGATGCGCTACGTTGAAATTTTTTCCAACGCAAGTCGAGAGCTTTTTGACAAGCCTACAAGACAAGAATGACAACAGAAGGAAAAAGGCAAGAAACATTTACCAACATAAAATAAAACTTTATATAAGTAGACATACAGGGCACAAATAAGTTCTTTAAGAATTTACAATGAGCCGAAATAACTTTAAAATAAAAAAATTATCAAATGCCATATAACCTACAAAAAGGTTAAAAAAAGGTTCACATCACAATCCAGAAGCACGAATACTAGAAAAGATTATTTGACATTACTAAATAGAGAATTCTACAGAATATAATCTTCATCATAGAAGTACATTAGACAACAACCTTAAAGCTCCTAAGATCTACAAAACAATGTCTAACTGTTATGTCCTAACTCAGGCTAATTATATTGTATGTCAATCACTCTATAGTCTTTCAATCACACGTATTAATTCAAACAAAAGACAAGCAACAGATTGTCATTTCCATTCAGCATATAGGGATACTTAAATCGAAGGCTGTGAAAAAACCAAAACTGAAACAAATCCAAAAATTCCCACCCAATTTGGGTTACCTATTTTGATCTCTCTGAGCAGGTTACAACAATAATGCCATCCACATCACAGAAACTATACTAACATGTCTTCACTAAAAGAGACAGTTTTTATATCAAAGTTACACTTATTTCATGGAAGGTACTGTTTCCCTGGAATCACTGCCCACCCCCAACCAAAAAGAAACCAAAAGAACAAGCTTCTCTTCCTTTGTTGCCCAGACTCTCTATTCTTTTTTGAAGTACCCATGTCCAACACATGGATACAAGGATGTGACCTCCAAGGATCCTTAAATAGAAAAAAAAATTCTTAATAAAATCTAACCATACCCATGTTGGATACATACCATATCTGACACACAACCGAGTCCAAGTAACATAGCATCCCTCTTTTCTTTTTCTCTTTCTAGGTCTCTTTCTCTTTCACTGCCAATTTGTCCCTCATGTTGCAATATTTATGATTGCAGATAAGAAGTAACGAAAGAAAATTAACCAACATAATGCAGAGAAGCACTTGATTTTAAGACCAGTGGACCATTAAAAGCTTGCACAGAAATGACAAACAGCAGCAAAACCTAGTGCCTCTAGAGCTTCTTTCCCCAGCAAAACAATCATCTTTCCATTGGTTTCTTTCTTACTTACAGCATGTTCAGAGAGAACAACAAGAATATTCTATGACAAATGAATTTCTACAATGCCCTAGACGGCATGGAACTGATCCACTCTGAAAAACTTTCCTTTGTCGTACAACTCATTTCAAAACAAAGAGGGCCATGGGAAAAATGAAGCAAACAGAATTATCAAAATACTCTAGATAGAAGGGGTTAACCCTGAAGTAATTAGGAATGAACACCAACAGAAACCACAGTACATCATGTAAAACAGATGTAAAAGCTCAGATCATGGTTAGCAATTTCATTGAATAAGAGTCCAACTGTCAAATTCTGGAGCAAATTGAACAACGGGTGGAACTTACATCTAATCTTTCTCGAAAAGCTTTATAAGTATGCAGTTCCCTCAAAATTCTACGCTCTTTCTCCTGATGCAACATCCTAAGATCATCAATCGATTCCGAATATCTGCAGAAAATAAAAAGAAAACATAGAATCTAACTGCAAGCAGATATTTGGGTATTTTACGAGTGAAAAATGGAAAATTAACAGCCCATACTGTTGGCTCTCATGCATAAGTCTCTGATTCAGTCTCTTCAGCTTAGCATCCAGTTGCTCAGTTGTGGTTTCATCCCTATCTCCTAAAGCTTCAATATCACTCTCAGGGCAAATAACAGAAGCCTTTTTATAGCTCTCCTGCAATGTCGCCAAGACATAACATGGACTACAAAATTATAAAGACACTCTAAATGATTGGTTCTATATCTAGAAAGGCATAAAAATCAACCTTACGATCCTTTTCAAGTTCCAGATATTTTGCCTCTGCCTCCTTGATTTGAGGAAGAACCTTGTTGTTCATAATATTTTCATAATGGAGCTTATTCTGAAACAGAAACTTTGATTCATGAATTCAAATTTCTACACTGTAGTTATAGAAGTAAATGAATAAAAAATTAACTGAGAAGGAAAGTAAACCGCTTCTGCATTGTGTATTTCTTTCTCTATCTCTGTTAACTCCTCCTCTGCTTTCTGAAAGGCTTCAACCTCCCCCTTTGTTGACTCTATAATACATATAAGGAGTAAATAAAATGCAGGTAACGCCACGTTCAGAATTGAAGTAAGCATTTAACATAATATCATTGAAATAATACCCCCTAAATCCTCAAATGATAACTTAAGAGTTCTGGCCTTTTCTTCTGCTTCATTGATCCTATCTTTAAGTGCTTCTAGCAATGCTTCCTTCTTCTTGATCACCATTTTACCATCCTAAATACAATTTAACGAGGAAGATACCATTAGAAAAGGTTTATAAATTAATAGAATCAAAGTATAAAAGCATGATTTGTAAGCCAAGTCAATCATGGAACAAACTGAAATTTCTTGAAGAAGTTCATTAGTAGTTGACTCGGGCAACAGACTAGCATCAACAGCATGTGACTTCTGCATATCCTGCAGTTTCATTCTCTTAGCCATGAACTCCCGTTCCACATCCAAGCGCCTTTTCTGCGGAACACAAAGAAGTAAAGCACGCAACACAGGGCATACTAGCACACATTAACCCAAAAAGAGATGCAGACAACAAAGAGAAAGATTAAAAGATACGACAAGGAAGATGAAAGAAATTCCCACCATTAGTAATTTTTACACCCATGAGCCTATGCAAGGAATTAAGGCGCAAAAAGTCAGCAATGATGACGCAAACTTACTTTTCAAGGTAGAAGACATTATGTAGAAGTGTTATCAAACCATAGAAATAAAATATTTTAATCTATTTTAAGTAATAGATATATGTTCTACAAACTATATAAACATCATAGTTAAGCACTAATACAAGCATAATTTGAGAACAATACTTCTAAAAACTGAATACACTAATAGGACATGACACAACAGTCAACTTGAAGATTCTCAAAATTGTAGTTAAAGTCTCTTACTGGTAATATCAACCAGTTATTGAAGTAAAATGAAGAGATCAAGTGACGTTCTTCATTCATACGTAAGTAACAGATATTGAAGTAAAAAGAAATGAATCTAGATTGCAACAGGTAAGGAATACTTCATGCAACTCGATTTCCACTCTTAACCTTCTACCATTGCCTCTATCCTTCATCTTCTTAAACCTTCAACAGTTCAACAAATTAACAAGGAATGAATGAATCTTAATATGGAATTTATTAGTTGTTTGGTTTTATAAACTGTGGCTTCTTATTCTTCCTCAATTGATTAAACTCTGTAGACTTCACAATTATATGTTTTGAGAAAAATCTGAGGAAAAAATCCCTTCTGCTTTGGTGACCCCACCTTGTCTGTTTGTATATTGACCATGACCATTTTCTTTTCTTTTTTTAAAGAATTATTTTTTGGCGTGTTTATGCATGTCCAATATGAATCCTGCTGTTCCAGCAGTCTGGCCAAGTTGGATACTGGCATGAGGATGCCATATCCTTCAAATTCTGTCTACAGGTCTAAAATCACATGCAATTAAAAGACATGTAACTTCAAAATCAATAACATCATGAAGCCAAGAAAGGTGGAATTGTGTTTAGCCCCCTAAGGGACAAATTTATTGAGACAGCGCAATATCGCAAATCAGACTCATGTCCATGTGCTTCCAATAAACAGCAATGCAAAGGAAAAGTTGCAACATGCTTTTAGACTAGTATTACACTTCAAACAGAATTTTAAATAAAAGCAGAAAAAATTATAAGCATCCAACCTAAAACCAATTGGTAATGGCCGGTAGAGCTCGACTCGAATATAAGACAGCAGGAAACCCAATAATTAATATATGTGAAATAACACCACTCAACACTACCACTCATTTGTAACTCAAGTTCAAAAAGGGCCTAAACAAGGGCAGCCTCACAAGGGGTCATCAACCCATACAGGATTAGTCAAGAATAACATAACACACCTAGGTTTTAATACCACGTTAAGAAGCATCCAACCAAATCCAATTGATAATAATTGGAGGGCCAACATCATTATAAAACCAAAGAAAACCCAAAATTTGATAAATGTGGGATAATACCACTTAATAAGAAGGGAAAGGAAATGAAATAAATTTCAAAAAGGAAAAAATATCGGCACCCAAATTTTAACACATTATTACCTTCTTATTATCCAGCTTCCTGTTAAAATCCTGAACCTTTTTCTCTAGCTCCCTCTTCCTACTTTTGCGCTGATCAATATCTTGTTGAATATTTGACACATGACTTTCAAACTCCTTAACTTGATCGCCAAAAGAACCCCGAAGACGGCCAATTTTAAGATTTTTGTTTATGGGAAGAACTGTCTGGACTGAACCCCGTGAAAACCTGAGAAATCAGAAAAACATCCAACTAAATCACTTAAAATGCAAGTTTAGCTGGTGGGAATTATAACAATCACATAAAGCATCCAAAATTACAACATCCTGTAACCAATCCCATGCTAGGTCAATTTCAGTAATAAAGCCAGCACTTGGATCATTCCTGTAACCTTTTCTTATACATATCTTTTGGCGCAACTACATCTGGATGGGATTGTTTGACACATGAGATGGCAGGTTTGGCTAGGTAATATAACGAAAATGTATTGGACTGCAAAACCAGAAATGAAAATTCAACCACATCCAACAACATAGCATTTTAATTAATCAAGTTATTTTAAATTCTTAAACTCCAAGCTTTTTCAATTATATTTTATGAATTCAAATAGCTTCTTAGGATAAATGTAAGTTTTGAATTAAAGATGAGAACAATCTTAAGATTTGAGAACAGAACTAATTATCTTCAGTTGGAATTTGACAGAACCAACATAAAAGAATGATCTAAGGTCTTAGATTTGTGCCTTTCCTATTCAGCACAGCTTTAAATCCTCCTAAACAATATATTTAGATTCACAATCCAAATTAAACCCTCACTCCCATCAAAAATTGGTTCAACAATGACCATTAATGAACAGTAGAAGTAAATAAAAAAGATAATACATGAGAACATGAAAAAGATATAAAATTAGTTCAACTTACATTTTAAACCCGTCTAGGGTAAAAACCTCCAACATATTCGGTATTCTTTGATCAAATGCAACAGCTCTTCCCATATTGTAATCCTTGACAAGAACTTGCCTCTCAGCTTTACACTGAAAATACAGAGAAAGTGCAACACATAAACCAGCAGTAATAGCTCCTTAAGAACAAGTATGAGAAAGATTCAAGGACCAAGCTCATTGATTCCTGCCAAACTAACAAACCTCTACATTGCGAATAAGGAATAGAAGTTCTAAAAGAAATGAAATAGGTAGAGAAGGTTCTTAAAAAAAGAAACTTATGAGAGACATAAAATTACCACATCTACCAAGACATTGTAGATGGTAGGATTATCTGAATGTAAAACAGATAGAGTAGTTGGGTGGCTCGTCTGGGGGAGTGAATGATTTGGTATTATCAACCTACAATGAAAGCAGAACCAAATATCAAGACGGAAACAATAGTAAAACACCAGCGCTATAGAAGGAGGCTTTTTAAGAAAATTAGAATTCTCATCCCTTCACCTTGGTCTTGAAAACCTCTGTATGACAATTGGAAAGAAGTTATATCTTGCCTCCCTTGCACATTTTCTAAGAGCACAAGCATCCTCAGAATTTGTAACAATGAATGCATTTAGCATCTTCCCAATAGCTCGTTCAACAGCAGGAGCCCATGTATCACCATTGACCAATGTCTGCAATGCAATAACCACAAAGCTAACAGTTGCCAAAAAGTTGTCCAGAGTTTACACAATATGGAAGCAGTGATAACTGATACCTATGGTTGTACTTATAGCAAAAAACAAAAATGGAAAAAATTTGAAAGTAAAAAGCCTCTGAAGTCGGAAAATAAAAGAACTAGGTTCAGATAAGAAAAACCCACTTATTTTTCCAGCAAAAGCTTCAATACAATTCCTGCAAGCAATTGTTCTTTCAGGTATGAAATCCTAAATTGTCTATACCATTAACATGGCAAAAGAAAAGTTCAATGATTTTCAAAGATATCTTGAGATAGGAAAACTTGAAAAAGATCCAGCATTCTGCAGCCAACACCAAATGGACAAGCAGATCTTATACTATCAAACAAAGCTCTAGACATTTAGTTCCTTCGCATACAAAATTTCTGTAGCAATTACCCATTACTCACCACATGAGCACCAATTGGACCAATTGGTGGCATGCTAAATGCCTTGTGATGCCTCTCAATTTCACGTAGAAGACGTAGCACTCCGTCACCACCAAAGGCAGTGACCTGTCAAAGAAACACGGAATAGAATCACAGTTGAAAGATGCTCTTAAAAATGTTCAGGGGAAAAAAGCACATCCATCCTCATTTGTTTCATCTAAAACCATAAAAAAAAAGAGTTGCCCAGACCTTGTTGGTTTGATGTAGACGGAGCTCACAAATTTGATGATGAACTTCACGCTGCTTTCTTTCGTAGTAATTTATCTATAAAAGGGAAAACAGTATCACTGATGTGAAGTAATTCAAGAGGAAACTATTTCCATAGGCTAAGAGAAATTAAGCATGAAATTAGAAGAACTAAATCAGGAACAAAAGAACAATAAAAGCAATTTGCAGAAGTCAAAAATAACTCCTCTACACACAACTGAACAGGTTAAAAAATTAACTGTAGTCAGGAGTAATAAGACAAGGGTATTTTGAAGCAATAAATTGAGAATGTTCCAAAACCCTTACTTGGCATGTTAAAATGCAAGACCCTCTTATGTTCCACAGTCACTTATCCTCTAAAACCTTTACCAGCTAAAGATACCATTGAAGGGTACACTTTGCAGATGTCTAGCTATCAAACATAACAGCAACAGTAACTAATATCACCACAAAATAAAACATTGCATTTTATAACTCACATTCAAACATTTCACAAGTGCACATAGGAACCGCACAACTATGCAAACTCCATGTGGCCATTTCAAAGTACAAGCAGAAGCTGAACCGTCCCAAAATCAGAGAGACTTCTAGGAGCTATAACAATATAATAAACTTATAAATGAATATCCAGAGAAAAAAAATTTGGAGGGGGGGGGGGAGGGTTTAACCCCACAAACAGCTTGCAGTTGTTGCCTGAATTTTGAGCTACACCGCATTAGTGAGAAGAGCATTAGTGAATTAGAGTGACTCATTGACAGAAAGAGCAATAACAAAATTGATCAAGGCTAAAGAATATTGACTGAATGCTCTTTCCTTCGGCAAGCTAAGAGGTACAACTTGAGTAAGGTTACGACTAAAGAAAATATCCAGCATAGAGCATGATACTCGAAATCAGTACCATAATCCTCTTCTAGGGTCATATTGTAAAATCATAACTCACTACCAAAGAGTCAAAACAGAAAAGCAACCTCACATTCATAAAAAACTTAATAATATCTGAACTTCCCCATACCTCATCATTAATCTTCTTCATTGCATCCATTTCTGCTGAAATCTGTTCTGATAAAGTATTCTCCTCATCCTTCAAACTGTAAGGTAATTGTATTTTAAGGGTCAAGGCAGATCTAAAACAACAAGGTGGTAACAGGAGCATAACGAATAAGGAAATGAAAAAGTGGATAACCTAGAGAGCAATGACTGGACATTATCAACAGCATATTCCAGTTCCTTAATCTGCTCTTCTATTTCTGATTCTTCAGCCTGCAGAACCACAAAAGTAAAAATATAAATCCCCCAATCCAATGAAGTATGCCAAAATTAAGCAACCATTGACCTTCCACTCTATATTAGGAGACCAAACTAATTGTATAACAACTAGATTAAGAATAATCAAATAAAGACCCAGACAACAGAAGCATCGTGGTAGTACTCTCTTCAGTTGGTTGGGGAAAGTTATTCAGCAATACACCAAAGACAACACCATTTTAACTGTTCAAAAAATTAGTACATTAAAAGGCAATGTTTCTCGAACCAAACATCTTTCATACTTACAATGGTTGAATATAAAAACAAAAGCTTGCAAAGCATTAATCACTGCACTTTTATGTTGCTACCAATGAGAAAGGTTATCATGAAATAGAGGCCAAAGTGAACAAAAACATAGTATGGGCATGTACTTAGAACTCAGAATACATATATCCTTCAAAAGATATCAAATTAAAAAAAGTGCATGTAATGCATGCATATTATGTAAGAAAAACCATAAAATTTACACATTTTATTTCAAAATGAATATAACTCATCAATAGTCAAAATAACAACTTAACAAGTCACATGGAAGAAAAAACCATGAAAGACCTGTGTGTTTCTAATATGTTTATCCTGAATATCACGGGCTTGCTCTTCAAGCCTCCTAACATCATTCCTCATCTTGTGAATTTGCTTAGTGCCGCGGCGATGCTCTTCTTCAAGCTCAAGCTTTTCTTTCCTTGCCTTAGAGAAATAAAGAGTGAACAGAACTCTATAAATATTATAGTCAGACCAATGATTACACAGCAAACACATGAAAGCCTACGCAGAAATTATAGGATGTGATGACAGATTAAATGAACAGACAAGAAATAATAAGAGTTCTTTATGAAAACTCAAAATTCAGCTTTTTATTCCTATTAAACCATGACTAAACCAATTGAAATAAAAAGTAGTACAACATTCACTCTCAGTTAAAGATTAAAAAAATAAACTGATAATAAGTCTAGCAACAACATAAAGGCTAATCAAGTAATCCCCAAAGGATTACAGCCCACATAAATTAATCAACCTGTCTTCTGAAAGAACAAAGATTGAAAACTATTCATGTACCGAGCAAAGAGCGTCCCACAATTCATCTTTCTTTCTTTTCACTTCAGATGTTTTCTCCACCAAAGAAGCAACTTGAACTTTCTTCTTCGAAAGGCGTTCCAACAACTTCTCCAATTTATCCTGCAAGTGATCAAAGAATTCCATTGTCAATGAATGAGAGCTAAACTTTTGGAAGACTAGCTTAAAGTAAGAGATTAAAGACAACAATAAACATTCATTATCATGACTCGGGCATAGAATATCAGACTAGTAACCAACCAACAGATGCGCAAAGTTATTCTTTTGCTACGTATTTAAAGACTAACAAATGACTTCTAACAATAGCACAGCAAGGACAAGTTGTTATGACATGTTTGACACAAGAAATTATTACTCACTAATGTTGAATCAATTTTAGCCTGGCAAGTGGGAATGCGCTTTTTCAGCGTTTCAATGTTCTTTGCTTGCTCTTGTAAACGCTTATCTTCATCATACACCAATGACCAAGCAAGCTTTTTCCTTAACAGCTGCACCTCCTGTAAAATCTGTTCTACACGCTTTATGTTTTCAATCTTTTCTTGCAGTTCACTCAATTCAAGCTGTGCAGGTCTTATCAATTTTTCCAACTCATCTACAAGAGCACATGCATCCTTCAATTGTTTAATAATACTTTGTAAAAGCTCATCAACTTGTTGAAGAAGCGTAGCCTTGAAAAAGAACTGAGTGATAAATAGTGTCAGCACGATGCCCAAATGGTTCATTTCAGAATAAAATTCGTAGCATTACCTTGAATTTATCTCTGTCATTCCCAGAGTGCAAAAACTCCCTGCTTTTGTCTTGACTCATAATAACACACGGATTCTCGACGTCAATCTACAGGAGTAGAATGCAAATTTTCAAATATCTGTGTAATTAGGCTCACAAGAGAGTATAGTTTTCAAACTAAGTGTGAAATCAAAGTAAAATGGTTGTCAGTAATTGATAGACATGGAGAATACTGTTAGGAGGAAAAACACGATCTTGGTCCGGTGTTCTGCACCATCAAAAATTGTCATAAATGCAACCCCATTTGACAATTAAGATTTCATCATGTCGCATCTTAGATCAAACAAATTAATGACAGACCATGTACTATCAAGAAAACAACAAAATGATGCAGATAAAGAATTTAAAGCATACTTCTTAGATAAACACTCACATTGAAATGTTCAACCAGCTCACGAAGGTCCTCTTTGCGGCTAGCAACTTTTCTACCTGTCCAATGCCTCAGGAGTAAGAGAAGATAGAGCAAATACAATAACCACTTTAGCATCACATTTGCAACAAAAACACTAAACAAAAGAAACTCATGAGATGATTAGTACAACACATACAAAACATTGGCTATTAAAGGAACTATTAAGACACCAGACTACTAAGGCCACGTTTAGCATTTCTTTCGGCTGTCCAAAAGCACTTTTTAACAGTAAAGGCAAATACTAAACAATCAGCTTTTAGCTTTAAACCGGCTTTTCAAATGCCCTCTTTCAACCAAAAAGCTGAAATTAAGTGCTTTTGGCTTTTGAAAAAGTAGTTTTGATGTGAAATTATAAAATCACCCTCTTCATTTATGTTGGGCATACAATTTACTTCAAACATTAAAAACTCCCTCTTTCCAATTGAAACTTCGAACATCGTAGGTGACATTTGTGGGGTCAAACTTCTAAATTATTTTAAAACTTTAGTTAATTAAATTTTACAAAAACTATATTTAAAAAATACTTCATTGAAAATTTTTATTATATAGTTTTTAAATTCTTATCCCTTCTAAAGAATGAGAATCCAAAGTTGAAAATTTTTACCGCTAGAAGTTAAAATGTGACACATTCAGGGGAACAAGAAAGTATTTATAATATCTATATTGAATATACAATTATTTTCTCTTTCAAATTTTATATGATAATATGAAATATACAGTATTATATATTTAAATTTGTAATGATTATGTTTGTATGTAATTTTAATACTTAAAATATGGTTTAGATATTCAAATTAAATTTTAAAACAGTTTATATTAATTGCTTAAAAAAAATTAGATTTATACTTCATATATCATAAATTAACAAATTTAAATAATATTTACACTAATTAATTTTTAAAATTCGAGAGTATATCTAAAACATACATTTAAATCTCACTTACTTTTCGATAGTAATACTAAACATTTGAAATGAAGAGGCATACTTTTTCACAAAACATTTCAAAAAACACTTCACTGCAACAACAATACAAAAATAGCCCTAAAGCAAATTGATATCACAAGGGAAAATGATCCAAACCTTGTCGATCTTTCAAAACAGTGGAACTCGTAGTGTCAGAAATCCTGCGTTCAATAATTATGGTATCACCAAAAATTTCTGGCTTAAAAGAATCAACTCCTTCGTTTTTGATATCCACTTGAACCGTAGCATAACTGAGAATTAAAATGTATATAAGATATATATCACACAAATTACCCGTCACTAAACCAAGGAAAAATTAAAGGCAAAAAAGGGAACCTGCAACCAGTTTTTATGAATTCCTTCAACTTAGACGCTCTCTGAGTTTCTCTAGCGCGGCAGCCAAACGCGATACATAAAGCGGTCAGTATCGCGCTCTTCCCGCCTATGAACACATAAACCAAACATGTTGCTCATATTACAAAATTTTCACGCAACATAATTCAAGACGCAAGATGTATATATATATAAAGAGAGACAGAGAGGGAGGGAGGGAGGAAGAGATATGTACTTCCGTTTTGACCGGTGATGAAATTAACCCACTCGCCGAGTTCGATTTCGAGACTACTGTGGCACATGAAGTTCTCTAACCGGATCCTCCTAATGGTACCCGCCCCGGATCGTTGAGCGCCATACATCTGACCGGAAAAAACCCTAGAACTACTCATGGTTGTATCCTGGGGTCTCCCGACCACCAAAACCCTAGAATCACGAGAAACGGAAAAATTAAAGTTCTGAACGAAGACAGTACAAGGCAACTTGCCCTTGACTCTTGAGATGGGGAGGTGTTTAAGGCGGGAAAGAAAAGGGGGTGCACCACTCTTGTCCATCAGACAATGAAGAAGCCCAGGCCCGATGCCTCCATTAACAGTAGATTTTAAGCCGGTTTAGTTAAAGGTGAACCTGATATTGAACCCTACACTTTTTTCACAATAATGGGCTCAGATCCGCTGATCTGCAAATGAGCTTTCCCTTGAGCAAATATTTTCATAGCAAGTGTTTTGACCAAAAACGATACGCATGTAACAAAAATGTTACTATGGATGAACATCAATGAACATCATCCTTGTGAGTTTGTCATTGGTGCATTTAGTCTGCCTTTCAATCCAACGTATCTATAGTGTGTTGGGATTTTGTGAAATTTTTACATTGATGCAATTATGCTGCCTTTCGATCCAACGTACTTATGATGTGTTGGGATTTTGTGAAACTTTTTTTTTTTTTTTTTTACAAACTGGTCACACTCATATGTAAATTTCAATTAGTGAATTTGAGATTTAATGAATTCACTAGACCTTCAGTGAAAAGGGCAATTTTCCATTTTTCACTATTTAAATATTACTTTTATTATATTAATTTTTAATGTAAATACAATTTTAATTATTATTTAAAATAATAGAATTTTAATAAATTTGGTTAATCAGTAAAAATTGTTTTTTAATAGTTTAATATATAAATATAATTTTAATTATACATTTGTTTAATCTAATTTCTTTAAATTATTTTCTACTTTCACCTTATTATCATTGTCACGTTATCCAAACATATACCTCATCATTGATTTTTAATCTCTCTACTATAATAGTTAATCTCATCGTCACCGCTATTTTCAATCTCACTTAAACTAATCTTATCCCTCATCTAAACTAAGTGTTAAGTAAATATATTACAGTTACTGACAAACTTTATATTAAAATTAAATATTTTTATTCTTCAAAAAATATTTCTTTTTTTAATAATTTTTAAATTGTTTTTAAAGTAATATATAACACAAAATACTACCATATCAATATCAGATACACTTGATATGCCACATCATCAAAATTAGTTAAATTTTATATTATCATAGTCGTTAGGATTTAATGTTAATGGTTCCTCTTCCTCAAAAGGGTTAATATATTGTCTTAATTTGATGCCTTAATTGAATGAAAAAAAATCACAAGAAATTATAAGGCAATGACTTTTTTAACCTTTAAGGCAAAACTTCCAAACCAATATTGTCACGAGTAGTGCTTACCATAAAGTATGCTTACTCGGTACATAATGAATTGCTTTTTGAAGTTAGCATCATTATATTAGGGTGTTATGGTAAAATTTAATTAAAAATATTATCAATTAAACATGTTTAAGGATTGGATTATCCGGCTGAATCTGAAGAATCGTTTAAAATATAAAAAGAAAAATTAGATAAAAAATATGAGGTTTGGAAAAAGGATTTGAACAATATTTAAGATCCTTTTCTATACAAACAGCACTTTAACAAAATCTGGAATAGGATAGATCTAACTTGGTTATATATTTTTATATTTTAAACTTATTAATTATTTAGGTAGTGTTTGAAAGTCATTTAGTAATTAGATTTGTATGTAATTGTTTGTAATTATATAACGATAGCATGTTTGGATAATCATTATAATTTGTGAGTCTCACTAAATTTGATGTAATTAGAGCATCCTAATTACACTTTCTAATTCTCTCATTATTAGGGGAGTGTGAGAATTGAAATAATTATACAGGTAATAACACTCAAATTCAATTTAAATTTTTTTATACAAGTTATATAATTCTATTATAAGCATGAATATATGTATTCATGTTTGGGATGATTCTGATCAAAATCTCTTTATATTATAAATCCTAAAAGATTCTATTATAAAATAATTTGTGTATTTTACAAAGTTATACAATTTTTTATTCACCCAAAAAGAAAATAGAGATATGCTACTTTTATTAAAAAAATAAATATGGCCTAAGTTGGATTTAGATAAAAAAAAAATTGAACCCATATTTTAATTTGGATTGAGTTTGGACAAAGGAAATATACATAGCAACATTGTCTAGGTCTTACCGATAAAAGTACCACGAAAGCTCTTATATTAATTACTTATGTTAAATCAAACAGTGAATTGGTCATTTTGTTGAAATTTCATCCATTTTTATTATTAAATATTGGTCTATGTATGTCAATATAAGGAACACGTGAAACTTTTTAGTTTTTCCGTCAATTACACCAATTTTTAAAAACAAAAATAGATAAAAATTTTAATAACAAATATCAATTTATCAATTTACTTTTTGATTTAACAAATAACGACTAATTTATCTATTTTTTTAAATAAATATGACAAAATACAAATTAACTATTAATTTAAAAATATCCATAATACTTTTTCGGATCCGACTCCAACTAACCAAACAACAAATTTAATGTTAACAATTAAATTATTATTATTAAAAAAATAACTTCTAAAATACAAAACGAAAGAAGTAACTTACATTTTGATCCAAATAATTTATTTGGCAGTTTATGATGGAGAACAACCATAAAAATGTGTGTTTTTCTGTTGGCTTTATAAAATTTACCTTTATTTTTTTCCTTTTAACTTCAAAGTTGATGTCATTTCACATACTAGTCCAAAAACAATTGTCTTTTGAATTCATTTTATGGATCCTTACTTAGTGGTAAACATCATTAGCACTCTTCAAATATAATTAAGCTGCAATATCAATGTCATAATAGTACTGATTCAAAGAAAACATCAGAGAAATTAGAGCAATAACACTTGAAAATTCCATTAAAATAAAAAAGGAAAATGAAAAAAGAAAATCACTTCTCCTATACCAATTCCCCACCATTTTTAAAAATACCCCCCACCCCAAAAAAAAAAAAGAAAAAGAAAGAAAGAAAGAAAGAAAAAACCCTCGTAAAATTAATCATATATTAACATTCGACAGTAGCCTTTTGTGCTAAAGAATCGTTAGTCCCATCAGCACCAACACGAATCACATTGCCTCCATTAACTACACTCTCCATCATTTTCCTCTTGGGTTTGGCTTCTTGCAGCATCAGCACCACATCCCTCATCGACGGCCGGTCCGCCGGGTTCCGGCTGGTGCATAGCAATGCAATTCTAAGCATCTGCATCATTTCTTCCCTCACGGATGCACATGATGCCCCTGCATTTTTATCCAAAATGTCAATAACTCCGTTTTTGTTCTTGATTTTAGACCTCACCCAATCCACAATGCTGTTCCCGTCTCCAAATTCTGAATCCACCGATTTTTTTCCACTTAGAATCTCCATCAACACCACCCCAAAGCTGTAGATATCACTCTTTTCATCAACTTGGAGAGTATAAGCATATTCTGAAAAAAAGAAAAAGAAAAAAAGCAAACGTTAATGATTTAGCCGAGAAACAAACATGATCATATCACAAGCCACAAAAATCCAAAACGAAGGCTGAAAGTCAAACAGGTAATGCTAAGGAAAATGATACGAATCAAAAGGGTTTGACAAATTTCTCTCCGGGGCCCATTCTATAAGAAGCATCATTACATGGATTTTAAAAAGAAATGAAAGTGTCGCGCAAAAGTGCGTCATCGGCTGTGCAAACAAGTTACAAAAACCGCGCGGTGCCGAAAGAAGCGAAACCGAAAGGGACTTTGGCTGGTTTAGGGTTGGTTTGTTGTGCGCACTAAGCTCCACATAAAAAGTCTATTATTAATTATAAACTTATGGTGTTGTATGGTCTGGAATGGAAAGCTAACAATGTATAGGTTTTCCAGAACAAGATTAAAGCACTTGTTTTTTTGTTCTTGAATTGTAAAAGCAAAGTATGCACTCAATAACAACAAAGAGAAAGCAAATCATGGGAAGATACAGTAAAGATATCAGAGTAAGAAAAAAAGTGAGATTAATGCCAACACTTTTGGACCCAAAAAAGTAATAGTAATAAGTGCACTAACCCCACCCAACAATATGACAAGTGTGTCAATGTCAATTTTTAATTCTAGTATTCTAACTAATGCAATCACTTAACTATATGTTGTCAAATCATAAAAGAGGTCAATGACAAAATCATGTTGATTTATCAAGATAAACATCATTATTTAAATTAATGACACAAAGTTTTTTAATTTTATTTTATTTTACATTAGATCGCTGTTAATTATTAGCTAAAATATAAAGTTGACTAGTTAATATAATGGTGATAGCTAGTATGGACCCATTAGTTATGGTAAATCAACAAAAGGGAAGAATAAGATAGATTCACCAAACCTAGCTCTAGCTGAAAAAGTTGGCATTATCCTCGAGGCTTATTATTTTTAATGGACATAGAAAGCAAAAAAGTCTACCAAACTAACAAACAAAATTCATATTATGCTACCCCAAACAATGTATTAATGTTTAATATCTTTTACTAACGTGCACCAAATATTACGCGCAGGATAGCAAGATTCAATAGTGCTAAACTAAAATGAGCCAAATTAAACAATGCACCTGGAGCAATGTAGCCATAGGACCCAGCAATGACGGACATGGACTCGTCACTTTGAATCAACTTGGCAACCCCGAAATCTGCCACTCTGGCCTCCATCTCACCGTCCAATAAAATATTACTGGGCTTGAGATCACGGTGGACGATCACCGGATCACAGTCATGGTGAAGATAACAAATACCTTGAGCCACTCCAAGAGCGATTTTGTACCTTGTCACCCAATCCGCCACCAAGTTCTCCCCTTTATTCTTACCATGCAACAAGTCGTCCAAGTTCCCGTTTGGCATATACTCGTAGAGCAGCATCGTACACTCCCTGTTGCTGCAACATCCTAACAACCTCACTATGTTACGGTGCCTCACGTTCCCCAGCACGTCCACCTCCGCCAACACCCCTTTCCTCCGTCTGATGTTGTCTTTGTGCTTACCCCATAGCTTCTTCACCGCTATGATCTCGCCACCTGGCATCTCTGCTTTGTACACTGTTCCCGTGGAACCCATCCCTATGATCTTATCCGTCATGGACAGGCACTCTAGCACATCATCAGCCGTGAAATTCAACCGCTGGAAAGCGGTCAATCTCCACGGTCCGATTTCGATATCGTCGCTGAACCTACGGCTGTAATTTGCGTGGAAACAACGGGTCCCAGCTACGAGAACAAACAAACCAATCCCGAAAGCGGCTGCCATAATCCAAACGATTGCTCCAGCCGTTTTCTTTGGCTGCTGCTGCTTGTTACGAACTTCCATGTCACCTGTGGCCAACGCCTCAGCCGGGCACGGTTTCGCTAAAATTCTGCCGCAAAGTCCGTCGTTGCCGGAAAATGAGGAAGGGTGTAAGTTGGGAAATATTGGACCGGACGATGGGATCGGGCCGGTTAGCAAATTATAGGAGACATTGAAATTTTCTAAAGTGCTACAGTTTTCGAAGTTCGAAGGGATAGTTCCAGTGAGCATGTTATGGGAAAGATCAACGGCAGTTATTGAAGGAAGCGTCGATATTTCCCATGGAATTATTCCAGTAAACAAATTGCGGCTTAAATTCAAAGACAAGAGCTTTTCACAATGATCAATGTCCCAGGGGATGCTTCCGTTTAGAGAATTACCTTGGAGCTCGATTTTGTACACGTTTTTACAGCCGATGAAGTCTGGGATTTTGCCTGTTAGCTTGGCTGAACTGGCCGAGAAAATCTGCAAGCTCGGGGCACCCCAAATGTTGCTCGGCAATGCGACGTTGAAAGAGTTCTCGGAGATGTTGAGGAACTGTAAAGTTGGTGCATAGCCAAGATCATGAGGAATCTCACCGGTGAAGTTGTTCTTACTCATGTCCACGAACGTCAGGTTTGTTAGGAGTCCGAAGCCATATGGGATGGTACCGTTGAGAAGGTTGTTTTGAATTCGGAACCTTGAGAGTGACGTGCAGTTTACAAGGCTTGCCGGGATCTCATGCGTGAACATGTTGTTAAAAAGGATAAGCTTGAAAAGCCTGTTTCCATAGCAAAGATTTGGAGGAATTGGACCCGTGAGAGAGTTCGACGAGACATCAAGACCTAGCAACTTCCCATTTGAACCTAGTTTCTTTGGGAGAATGCCGCTCAGGTTGTTGTTCCAGAGAAATAAAGTGCTGAGATTTGGTAACTCACCGATGCCTTCTGGGATTGTACCAGAAAGGTTGTTGTTCATTAATCCCAACCATGTTAGCTCCGTTAAGGAAGATAACCCTTCTGGAATTGTTCCACTGAGTTGGTTGTCGGATACATCAAGGACCTTGAGAGCTTTCAACTTGGTGTAGCTCTCCGGGATTTCACCTATGAAGCTGTTCTTGAAAAAGTACAAAACTTCTAACTTAGTTAAATTGCCGAGTTCTTTCGGAAGTGAACCTGAAAGAGTACAATTCGAGATGTCCAAGTACTTGAGGTTGGGTAACAGTGCAAACTCTACTGGTATGGTGCCTGAGAAAGCATTGTAGCCAATCTCTATGCGCTCAAGCTGAGTCAAGAACCCAAGTTGACGCGGTAAAGTGCCTTGTAGTGCATTCCCTGCCAAGTCAAGCAGCTTTAACCTGGTAAAGCTTCCATAACCAGCTGGTATTTCACCTTCAAAGTAGCTGCCCCCAAGATTGAGCTGTTCCAAGAACCGTAACCGTACAAACTCTTGCGGTAATGGACCCCTGAAATTGTTGCTGTATGCATTGAAGACTTTCAAGAACCTAAGCTTAGAAACCCCGGGCGGGAACGTTGAGTTGAAGGAGTTGTGGCTTATATCAAGAGTTCTAAGTTCACCGAGTTTAAAAATAGCTGGTTGGAGAGGCCCATCAAAGTAATTCCCACTCAAATTCAAGTTCACCAAGCCAGTTAAATACCTTATTTCCGGGGGAATAACACCAGAGAGATTGCGACGAGAGAGATCAAGAGACGTAACTTGAGCTGTTTTAGGATTGCACTTGACACCTGACCATGCACACCAAACCGGGTCTTCAAAACTAGGCTTGGAAAACGTGGGAGTAGGGTCCCAATCTCCAAAACTTGAAAGAGGGTCTTTGAGGGATGATTTTAACGACAGAAGAGAAACCAAAGGGAGTGGAGGTGGTGATGCAGAAGCTGAGAAGACAAGCAGAGATGATTTCAGTAAATACAAGAAAAATGGGAGCAGAGATGGGAGAAAAGGAGGTTTCTTCATGGTTAAGTGAAATAGGGAAGTGAAAGACATATGGAGCTGTTTTAGAGAAGCTTGGTGTTTACAGAAGGTAAATTTAAGGGAAAGGAGGGTTTGATGGAGAGAGATTCATGCTCTCTCAGGTTGCTGGGTGCATGGGAGGTTTCATCATTATCATTTACTTATGTTTTTTTTCCTTGATTGGTAACAGCAAAGAAATTGTGAAATAAAGAAAGAGATGAGAGAAACTACAACTTCAACTTCCTTGTATACTATATAATCAATTTCTTTCTGCTTTTTCTACTGCTACATGTTTCTCTTTATTTGCAACAACTTCAATATCTCTTTCTCTTTATTTCTTTCTCGCTCTCTCTCTCTCGCTCTCTCTCTCTCTCTCTCTCCCCCCCTCACTTCTCTGTATTTGTGCTTTGTCTGCTAAAATATTATCTCTATTTATATTTGATATATTGAAAATTTTAGATTTATCATAAGAATAGGATCGAGAATATTTGATTTTTCGTTTAATTATTATAAAATTAATTTTGAGTACATGTCATTACTTGAATCCATTAAATTATATAAAAATATTTGAATAATAGAAAATGATTTTTTTTGTAATAATATCTCAAATAATTTTGAATATCAAATTTTTTTTGATATATAAATACTATTAAATATAATATATATTTTTTATTTCTTGGGATTTCTTTTTCTATTTTTTTCCCTTTTCTTTTGCTACCACTTTTTCATCATTCCTTGTTTCCTTTATCTTTGGGTATACAAGATTATAATTTTCTGTAACAGTAAGCAATGTCTCTCACAGGATCCAAGAAAAGACACTCCTTTCATTTTCCCACCATATCACCAGTTTGTTGTTTTAAAACAAATCCCTATTTTTTTATACCTCTAGATATTATATTTTATCAAAATAAACATATATACATACCTTCATTCTGTGATCTGTAAATGATTGAAAGGGATATTATAACAAAAACAAACAAAATCCAGAGTCTCAGGTTTAAAGGTAGAGTGTATATTAATATTTGCAAAAGCAATAGCCACTTGATGTTGGATATAACTGGTGTTTACGTTTCAGATTTTTGGTTATATCAGTCGTATATTAACTTCTTTTTTTTATAGGTAAACTGATATTTTAATGCTAATGAGGATTTAATTTATCATCATTCAATTATGTTTTTTTCACTTAATTACTATATTTTATAAAATGATCATTTAATTATTTAATTTTCATATCATTTAATTGTATTAGATTAATTTTTGATATTTTCATTTTTACCTTAGTCAGCTGGTGATAAAAAAGATAAAATTAAATAATTAGATAACTATTTTGTAACTTTTAAAAGTTAGATGATAAAAAAAATTACTAATAATTAAATGGCCATTTTAAAACTTTTTATAATTGAATGAAAAAAAAAATTAGATGACCTTTACTATACTTTAACCTTAATTTATTGATCCAAATCATATTGAATATATTAAAATTGTTATTTAATATAAATACAAAATTGTATAATATTAATTTTTTAGGAAAATATGATTATATATTTACATTTTTATTACGAAAATGTTCTTCGAAAAAATGAACGATTAATTATATAATATATTCTATTTTCATAAATAGAGATTCAACCTCCAATCACCGCACTAATTTTTTGAAATTTTCAAATAATATTTACTTATACACATTATTAACCATGTTGGCAAAGATATAATTGTGGTTTTACTAGCACTAGTAACAAACACTATTAGTTATTATAATGATTGCTTATAATTTTGTATACTCTGAATAATTTACTTTTAAATCTATAAGGCATGGTAATTATGTCTCTTACCTTTCAAGTTTGTTTTTTTTTTTAAGTTATCTTTAACAATAATGGTTATATTCAACTTATCAAACCCATCCAATCAATAATTTTCCAAAAATTAAATTAAATTATTCTATTTAAAATATAATATTCAAATTGGATTTTAAAAAAGTAAACTAAATCAACTTATCAAAGTGAATACATTTGATTCAACTACTTAAAAGGATTATTATGTCTTTTACAATTCCAAATTAAGGAGATGACTAGCCTTGGCTATCGGAGCAACTGACTCTACGGATAGAGACATGGATATACGTATTAGAAGAATGATACATCGGACTGGACCCAATTTGAATTAATTCTTAATATGTTTGTGAATTATTTCACTTGTGACGTTCATGGTGTGATTTACCTAAATCCTGAGTTAGTCACCGACCATGCGTATGTAACTCATGTGCTTTGATATAAGTGGAGATTTATGCTCTAAAAATAATCAAACCTATAGTCGATATGTTGGGTACATGACTTTACTGGCAACAATGAAATTCATAGCCCAATTAAAGAGTTAATGATATCATTTCATTAGAATTGTGTGGATTGATAAATATGGAACGTGACCATGAGTTGCTTATTCTTGAACAAATAATTTATTACAATCATTAGTTGATAGTGTTCATATTAATCATTAAGAAGATACGATTGTGACAATAAGATAAAATAGGGTTGTATTGAGTGAACAGGTTTAACTCAAATGAATCAATGATATTATATGAGAGTAACATACACATGTCAAGGTTAATGGACAAAACAATTAGATGAATTGCTTTCATAAAAAGTATACAATAAGGAGTTTTTAATTATGGTACTTCTTGTGAACTGACTCCATAATTAAGTAAATTGCAAATTACCGGAACGATGTTTCTGGATATAATTGCAATTCGCAATTGCTCGAGCCTAATTGTATATGTCTGATTAGTCTCTCCATTAGCTCAACAAAAGTTTGATCAGACTACATTTGAATTAGAAGAAAATTTTATGATTTTAGAAATAATTTAATTGAGTCAATTTATTCGATGTAAAACTAAATTGGGTGGTCGTGTGAATTATTCAAGAATTTGATTAAAGAATGTTCTTGAAAAGTTAATTTGAAAAATTTCAGTGATTTTTTGAAAAATTAATTTTGATAAAATAAAATAAATTAAAATAAATATGATATTTTTGGAAATCAATCTTCAAGTCAGACAATTAGCCCAATATACAATTGAACTTGAAAAATCAAATCCGAGATCAAGACCCAAAACTGGTTGAACCAGGTTAGGTGTATGAAACTGGGTTGACAATCCAATCGGTGGTTGGATCTGACTGGTTAGTCCATCACTGGCTCGAACTGAACTAACAGCAACCGAATTAGCTATTGCACCATCAGCTAGGCATTCACATGCCTAGTTGGTGCGACATTGTTCAAACGATTAGCACCCGCTCCAACCACAGCACCGGCAAACTCGAGAGGAGGTGTCGAGCCGACCAAACCCATTCAGGCAGAGCAATGACAGTCCGAGGTGTTGGGAGGAGTTGCGTCGGTGATGACACCGTTAGGCACGATGGCTACAACAATGATGATCCGACGGTCAGGAATGATTTTTTGGTAATAAAATAGTGTAAAATTAGACTCTTAAGGGACTCTTGAAATTCAATTTTAAATAATATGCGAAATAAGTGCATATATATATATATGCACGAACCATTTAAAGAAAAACAAAAAAGTCCAACAAGCAAAATTCTGTGGAATCATAAATCGGGCGGTGGCAGACTGGCAGTGTTCATCAGAATCAAATATAACACTATCAGTTGTCGTCAATCTTACTATGATGTAAAAACATAAAAAAGCATTTAGAGTGGGCTATTTGCAATCGAATGTTTGCGCATCTTTATCTAAATTTATGGATGATAAAATATTTCCAATTCTGTGGGGAAAAAAAATCCAATTTGATGAGTTTCCTTATAGTACCGAATTTCTAGAGCTGTGATGGATATTTATTTTTGGAAAATGGATTTGGACGTTTCAATTGAAATTTCTAGAGCTGGGTTTTGATCAAACTTGCAATACCACTTAAAAAATTATTAAAATATCCCTCTTCATTTATATATAATTTAATTACAAATTTTTCTTCATTTTATCTATTTTTGGCATGTTTTAGTTAGATATATTAATTTTTATAATTAATTTTTTATTTATTTTGTAGAAATTAATATACTATTTCAAAAAAAATTATATCATACCTAGATCAAATGGAAGTTGGACTTTTATTTTTTAAAATTGTAAATAAAACGAAAAAGTATAAAAATATTGTGAAAACCGGGATGACCCCCTGCTAAATAAAAACCTGGGCAGGCAGGGAACTATTAAAGTAATTCACCCAAAATTCTCCTCAATAAAGTAAATGTATACGTACGATGAATATATATTTAAAATTTCAATTTGTGAACTGAGTTTGACTTTGATAAAGCTTTTCTCCATCATCCCCATATTTACTTTGTATCATTAATGCTGGTAAAGCATTTATTAAGATTAGGAACACAATCATGATTCATGAATCATCCCCACATCCCGTTTCTCTTTCCTTTTATTTTTTTAATTTTTGCAACACTCCCACATTCCGTTTTCTTTCCTTTCATTTATTTATCTGGATTTTTACAATATTCTATTTCACATTTTTTCCTCTTTACTTAGTTATAATTTCTTTTTATTTGTAAATAGAAAGATAAACATGTTTAAATTTACGTTCTTTTACTTTAATAATGATGTCAATTTTAATTAAATTAAAATTTAATTAATTTTTTTCAATAATTTATATTAATTTAGTTAACATTATTTAAAAATCTTTAAATTTAAAAGTTTGAAGAGATTTATAAATAATTTTAAAACTATATAAAAAATTACGCTTAATCAATAAATTTTGATTCAATGGTAAAATTGATGCCTTATGATATTTGAAATTTTAAGTTTGACTTTATAAATTCCTTTAAAAAACTAAGCTACCTTCAACAGGTTTTAATTATTGGTAATGAAATGCATGGATCATTATGTAAATAAACTATTCTGGATTTAAATTAATTAAAAAAAACTTTATTGATAGCAAGGAATTTCTTCATACCCTAAAAATACAAAGAGAAAAGAGTATATAACTATCTATATATATACACATAAAAAGGAAACAAAGTAGCAAAATATGTTGAAAATGATGAATAAAATTGTTTATTTTCATATTTATTATTATGAATTTAAGTAGATAAATTACTAGAATTTTGTAAAAGTGCAAATTTGTCGTTTCCATGAAACTCATTTCATTTTAAGTGAAATGGAATGTGTTAAATTTTATGTAGCGAAACTAGTAGTCAGCCAATATATTTGAACATTGAAAAAGAATAATAATTTAATGCAAAGCAAGTAAAAACAAAAACGAAAGAAGGAAAAAAAAATGTTATATATTGAAATCGCAACACATATAGACACACACACAGAGCAAAACACGAGAACGACAGTTCCACAGTTTCGAGAACTACAAGGCAAGCAAAGCAAAAGCGAAAGCAAAGTTTTCGTCACCCAACAACAAAACCGGCATCCCACCTTCATTCCCTACAGAAATGTTCAGTATAATAAAATATTAATCCAAATTAAATGAGATGAAAAAAAAAACCAAAATAAAAGTGGACCAAAAAAAATAAAATTAAAGTGAGTGGATAGTGGATTCGTTTGCTTGCAGTGTATAAGGTAGGAAAAAATATGTGAATTATGTACGTAGGAGTAGTCGCATTCTCTATCATTTTTCCTTCTTTGCACCGCGCGCATGCCTTCCTCCTCCCATTTGTTTTGTCTTTTTATGTTCCACGCCTTCTATCACTTTATTTTGATTTTTTAAAATTAAATTCCATCCTTTGTTATAATGTTGGAGGACTTAGGTTTTAGCTAATTAATTAATTAATTAAAATAAATGCTGCTCACGCTTTTACTTAAGAGTAGATTTGAAATAGAAATTTTAAAAATTTCATTTCAGTTTTATTTTGTATAGATATGTAAGTTCCTTTAAATTTATTCTAATTAATTATTGAATGAGTTGTTCACTTCTTGCCTTTATAATTTATTTTAATTAAAACTATTGATAGTGATAAAGTTGTTGCTTAAAAGAAAATTGCTTTGCTTTAGATTTGGTAGCAATATATGTATATATATTGCATTTCGTAATACTAAGTTTACGACTTTATATTTGCAAAATGAGCCTTTGGTAAATGGCACCCGAAGCTGAACAGGTAGGCGCAATAGATATTAGGTCTAATTTCTCTCTCGGTCCCTAGATTTTTTTTTTTGCATATTTGAAATTTATTTTCTCTATTTAATTAATGTAGTTCAAAAAATGTTAAATAGCATTCTAGATATTGCATTTCGAAAGGGACTTGGTATCATTGTTTGGGTATTATCCTGTACGTTCATAAAGACATGGATTTGTGATGATGGTTTTAAACCAATGAAAGGAAAAATCATGGATTATTGGAATCCCGACAAAAAGAAATAGTCAAATGATAAGTCAAAGTACAAAAATACCCATTTACAAGACTGTGGGTATAATACAGTACACGTATACAAGTGCCGCACAAAAACATTTAAACATTTGAAAAAATGGAAAAAAAATTAGGGAAAGAAAACAAAGGTACACAAAAAAATTTAAAAGAAAAAAGGCTACATTAGGCTGATGATTGCTGATGGGCACAACACAACCCCTAACGGGGTCCCAACAACATTACAGTTCTCAGCTTCTCCCAAAAGAAGGCAGAGCAGAGGCCTGAGACTCAGAGAGAGAGGAGCAGCAGCAACATTGCAATGGCGGGCCTGGCTTGGCCAGGACACGCCAGGGAATGGTGGGTGGGGTCCAAAACCCTTTTCCACTTTGTCCCCCTCATACCATTCATTCGGAAAAGGGAAGGCTATGGCCTATGGATGGATGGCAAATGGGCTAGTCATGACATTCCCATTGGGCATTACGTAATAGAGGGGGTCACGTGTCTGTCATGTGCAGAGGTGGGCGGGGGAAGGCCGGGGTTTGGCGTGAAAGGCATGAAATGATCCTCCTACTACCAGAGTGCAACCTATTTTGTGGCATGACGATGATGAGGATTATGCATGCCTTGCTTTTGCGCCAAATTCATCATCTCAGTTATGCGCTAACTCGGTTCAAGGTTAATGAGTTTTTTTTTTTTTTTTAAGTTTGAAACATTTAGTACTCTCTTTTCTTAACTCTTTGCCTTTTCCCCATCCGGTTTTCCCCCATTTCTTTCGTACAGGAAACCATCCCTTGTCTGTTTAAGTTGAACATGCAGATTGGGCAGCCACCCATTTGTAATATCTACTCTAGATTCCCATTAATTGATGCTGTTTTCCGTAATCATATTTCTATTATCTTCATAATAATTAATAGCCTCTTCACTCATTTGCCTATTGGCAAACAGTCTCGTGCTTCTTGGTCTGTTGCTAAAATATATTGGGAACCATTTATTTAGAGGAAAGAACATATTATATCAGTAAGTGATTCTCAAAAAATTTACCCCTAAATTTCAGGAAGTGATTGGTTAAACAAGTAAATATGGATAAAAAATTTCGGTCAAACAAGTAAAAGACGGATATTGTGAGGAATAGGGGTTGATTTGTTAAGAAATTGAGGGAAGTCCGAGGATCTTTAAAAATCAAATTTTCGTTGTGATTTCATAAATGACACTATATATTTTTAAACTATTTTTAATTAATATCATAGCCTCACGAATTTAACCTTAATTTTATTTCACAATATTTTAACTTTAATTTTTTTCTAAATGTTGTGTTAAATAATTAAATAAAAAATTAACCAATCCTAAAATTTAGGGTTTATAGTTAGTGTTAAATTTATGATGTAGAGTAGAGTTAGGGTTTGAGATTTATATTTCGCTTAGGATTTTAAGGTTTACTACTTAAAATTTTACAATTTAAGATTGTTATTAAGATTAAAGGTGTTTTGTATGAGGGTCTGGCGTCTAAATTAGAATTTTCGAAAATCCTTAATTTTTATTAAAATATTTGCATTTATTATAATTTTTCTTTATTGGATTTTTTTTTGTCAATTCTAATTGTAAAACTCATTTTAAAAAATCAAAAAATTATTTCTTCATGCTATTAGATTATTTCTCTTGTAATTATTTTATCAAATTCCAATAATGAAAATTTATTTTTTTAAAAATATTTAACAAAATGCAATTACAATTTTAAAATGCATCGTTTTCAAAATACTAATATTTTTCATTATTTATTTGAATTTTTTTTTTGAGAAATGTAGGTTATTAGAATTTCATGAGTAAAAAATATATATAAAAGAAAAATAATATTAAAGTAAATAGCTTAAAATTTATGCAAATGGATCATTAGGTTTGTATTTTATAATGAGACGATTAAATGGAATAAGATTTTGTGAAATATTAGAAACCCAATTTTTTTTAGTTGGAATTTGAATAAAGAATTTAAGTTATTCAAATCTTCTTTTAAGCCAATAGTACAAGGGAATAGAGTAGTATGTACAAGAAGATCATCTTTGGAAATCCCTTGCAAATTTCAAAATTCACAAGTAATTTCATTTTTGAAATTTCAAAAAAAAATTATAGAATTGAAATTCCTTCTCTAAATTCCTCGTCTAAATATACTCTTAAGATTTAGAATTTGAGTTTTTACGATTTAGGAGTTAAACGATTTAGATTATGATTTTAAGTTTGAGATCTTAAGGTTTATTATTTAGAAGGTTAGGGCTTAATGTTTTGGCTTGAGGTTATATTTGCTTTGGTACATAAACAAAAGCAAACACATAAAACTTAAGAGGATATTAGTACGTTTAGAATTTTGGTTTAGATTTAGGGCTTAAGGTATTAAGACTCAAGGTTTAAGGATTTGAGTTTTAGATCTTGAAGTTAAAAAGTATATTTTAGGATATTTTAGATTAAAATTTAATTTTTTGAATTTTGTTTAAGAATAACTTTTAAGGTTTTATATTTTTTGACTTATAATTTTGGGTCTACTATTTTGAAGGTTGATATGCAAGTTTGTCATTATTCTTTATTTTTATTGATATTTTCCATTTTGCTTTTGAAATAAAATAAATTTACCACTACATTTTAACTTAATTAAACTTTTGCCTTAAACTCTCTCACCAAAACAATTGAACATTACGGAGAACATTCGACAAACAACCTTGCCATAGGTTCCGTGAGAAAACTCACCTTTATAGTCTCACTTAGATGTCACACTTAGTAGGTCATTGGGGTAGGGAACTCAATGGTTAGGGTCTATGTCCAACTTCCCTTTCTATATTCTTTAAGGTGTGAACTGTCCTCATTTTAGTAGCTCTTCGCATCTGCCATGGTGGGAGCCATCATAACAAGTCACCTCCAAACTTTGTGTTGCAACAAACTCAATATTGAATTTTACCACGTAACTTTTCTTTATTGAATTTTGCTGCTAAAGTTTTATATTTAATTGAATTTTACTATTCAAATTTAATTTAAAATAATTTGAAGGCAAAATTGAATTAAAAATTATTTTTAGTATTTTATTTTAATTGATAATAATAAATTAATCACTATAATATTAAAAACTAATAAAACTTTTTAATAAAATAAAAAATTTCAAAATTTCTTTTTAATGTATTTTATTTTTCAGGTATTTCTTTCATTAAATAAACATAATTTATTATTTTTTAATATTTTTTTAAACAAAATTTTTTTATACAATGCTCATCTACTCATAACCTCGTATTATTAAATCAGGGGAAAAACATATATAAATATATTTGAAGTCACATCCTTCATGTAATCGTAATAGCAACAATGTCAACTAAGATAGGGTTCAACCGACTATAAGTGAGCTTGATATTAACTATTAAAATTGAATATTTGAATGAGTATTTTTGTTACTAAATTTTATTTCAAATCATGAAAACCAATATTGAGCAGTGAAGTTTTAATTAACAAAATCAAAGTTAGTGTCAAAATTGACTAAAATTCAAAGTTTAGTAGTAAAATTTATTCATATAAAAGTTGAATGATAATTTTACCTATATTCTCAAAGTATAATGAGAAGCATAAATTAAAATGACAAATGTTAATATTCACACTTTAAACTAACTTCTTCTTTACTTTTATTTGTATGTTAATTAGATTTTAAAAATCAATAACCGATTCTTTAAATGCTTAAAAAAACAAGTTTTCAGAGCTGTCCTGATGTATATACTATGGATTTATTTTTCATTATTTTTCAAAACTGCATTTTACAACCATAAGTAAACATATATAAAAGGACCTTGACACCTGTTCAGTTTCTTTTTCTTTTTGCATTTTATACAATATTGGTCAAATATCACTTTTAGTCCCTCTACTTGACAAATGTTTAGTCTTTCTCTCTTCTTTGCATTTTACTGAAAATTGATCAAATATCACTTTTGGTCCCTCTACTAGACCTAAAATTAAGATTTAATATTTATACTTGTATTACTACAACAATTTGGTCCTGTTTTTCCTTTTATAATGTTTTGTCCAAATAATTAATATTTTTGATTACTTTGATAAACTTTTTGGCGTAAATTTTTTTAAACAAAATACTCTTTTAACAAAAAAATATTTTGGCTTGATGAGTTGAAATAATTTTTTTTTAAATATGCATCAACTACTAGAAATTATTAACACTGTTAATTATGTGGACTAACTAATGACATGAATTTTCCCTTTTTTAGTCATTATAATATAATAGTAAAATTGCAGCTGTAATTGGCCAATTTTGGCCTGGGCCCCCAAAAAATAATAACCGATTAAATAAAGCCAAATGATGCATCAAAAAGGGACAAATTGAAAGACAGTCATTAAATTGGGGCCAAATAAAAAAGATGAAGAAAGCCAAAGAGTTATCAGATTTTGTTAACTTGATAAAAAGCCAAAAATAGGAAGATATTATTTTATTTTATTTTATTATTAAATTAGTTAAGCTATTTTTAGTAAACCCATGTATATAAATAGAGGTATTTTGTTCACTTAGAAAGGGAGAGGAATCGAGTGTGAAGGAAAATTTTCGGAAAGGTGATTCTCTTTTTTCGATTAGACTCAACATCTCGTGGTTTTTTTTTTTTAAATCCATTTGCAAAGAAGAAAATAAAAAGAAAAGGATAAAAGAGGGGTACCTGAACTGTTGATATGTCGTTGGAGTCTCTCCTTCATCAAAATCAAATCCGACAGAGAGCGCTTTCTTTTTGATTCTTGGTGGTTGAGAATGTCAAGCCCTTGAACAAGGCTCTTATGGGAGTGAAAAGGGATGTTTAGTTTTTTTATTTCTGCTTTTAAAAGACTAAGTGCTTTAAATTTAGGATTTATTTTTGGTTTTATAATGAATCTGAAACGGCACCGTTTAGGTCCTGCTTCAGTGGTTCCCCGTATAAGGCGACCCTATTCAACCCGACCCAGTACCCATGAGGATCCGCACGTTTTGCTTAAAGGGGATATCTGCACGATTAGTCCCTTTCTCGTGCGCAGTCCTATGATTGGGCCCTACTCCAATTTTCTTATTCTTATTTTGTCACTGAAAGTTCAGCATTGTTTCAAATTAGTCCGCGTTTAAACACTGCTTTTCGGAGATTTCGCACACTTTATTTTAATCTTTGATTTTGGTTTTTACTGCAATTAAGTCTGTTTTTTTTTAGTTTATGTGTTTTATTCTTTATAATTTATTCATTATTTATCGTTAAAAGAATTTGTTGTACATTTTTATTTTTTCGTTTGATCTCGCATTTAGTATTTTTTTTACTTACTTTTGTATATTTTTATATTGTTTTTCAATTTTACTTATATTAGATTCTTTTTTATATTTCTATGTTTTAAAATTTTATGTGATATTTAATTTAAATATTTTTATACATTTTATATATTTACACATAATTTAGCTTAAAATTATTTTCTTATTCTATATATATATTATTAATGTTATATTCTTTTATGTATATATTTTCTTTAAAAATCTATTTATATATAATTTATTTCCTATAAAGACCCCGTTTTATCATATATTTTTGTTTATTTCAAATATTTTTATACATTTGTATTTTCATGTATCAATTATTTATATTAAGTTTTTATTTTACGTATATTATTTATGTAGATTGATATATGTATTATTTTATATATTACTTACCTTGTAATATTTATTTTAAAATTCATTTGTATATTACTATTTAATATATTATTTATTTTTATCTATTTTAAACTTTTATATCGATTGCTTGTTTTAAAATTTTTTGTACTGTTTGTATAGTGATGTTTTCAAATTTTCTTTCTTTCATATTATTCATTTTATTTTATTTTAAAACTTGTTATATTCCATTTGTGTAATTTGCTTGGAATTTCTTTTAAATTGGCTTTTAATTCATTATCCTTCAGTTATTAATATTAGTATTTGTATGGTATATGATGGGTTGTCATTGCATGTACCCTAATTTGTTCCTTTGTGTTTTTTTTTTATTTTTTATCATTCATGTAATATTATTGCCAGATATTTTTCTTTCATGCTCGATACTATGCTTGTATGTTTCTTATTATTACATCAGGTTTTAAATTTCAATTAACGCCCAATATCGATTGCCTTTTATCTTTAAGTAAACTAAACGAATATATTTTGAGCCGGTTTTATAATCACTTATTCGAAAACTTCTCAAAATAAGGCAATATTTCATTTTTGGAATTTGAGAAATCGTGTCCTAACGAGCTGAGTTTCGATTTTCCATTTGACCAAATAACCAAATATCCTTTTAAAATTTCGTTCGTGCTTTCTTAAATTAAAAAACAAGGTAATATTTTGTGTTTGAAAATTCGGGAAATAGTGCCCTAATGTGCTAGGTGTCGATTTTCCGTTTGACCAAACAACTGAATATCCTTTTTTTTTTGAAGCATAAGTTTTGTAAACCCTGAGAGGATCTTGGTTTCGAGGGTTTAAAATGTCGCATCCTAACGTATTGGACGTGATATTTTGTTCTTTTGGAATAGGAGAATCTTAAAATCCAACTTGAGTTGTCCACGCATTTTTAAAGGGATCATATTTTAACATTTTTTCAAATTTTCAACGTTAGGACATTAATTAATCAATTGGTACCAATTTTGGATGTTGCGAGGGTGCTAATCCTTCCTCGTACGTAACCGATTCCCGAACCTGTTTTATAAGGTAATCCAATCACACTTAAACAAAAGGATTGGTGGCGACTCCAAACTTTCATTTTGTAAAAGTCGATTCCCGTTTTTCAAAAAATGGTTTTGACAGCAGTTTCGATTTCTCTACTATGCTCACATATGATATTTAATATATACATTAATTTTACATAATTTAATCCTTTACTTTTACAATGCATTAACTAGTTCAAATAATTTACATACTTATATGTAATAGTTATATATATTTTTGTTATACTATCATATACTTTTTACGTTGACAAGTTTCTAAGAATAAAAAAAAAAGTTATTTATAGTTAAAAGGCTAAAGGTGATTGTTTACAACTATTTATAAATATGTCTTGGCAAAAAAAAGAAAAAATTATGAACGTTGCAAAGTGGCATGACACCGTTTTTTTTTTCTATAGATTATATAATAGTGGTCAAGGTTCAATTTTGGTCTCTATCAAATACTCAAATTTAAGATTTAATCTTTATACTTCAACTTCTTGATATAATTTGGTACCTTAACTTTATTAGGTCATTGATTAGGCCAAATACTTTATTTTGATTAGGCTTATATGTCAAAAAAACCCTTAAAAAATACAATAAAAAAACAATTAAGCACATGTATTAAATTTGCACCCAATTAAGTCCGTACCATTAATTACAATAATCAATTAAGCCCTTTCGTTAATGGTTTTTTTTATTGACCATATTGACTATTAAAATAGCCAATTAGAAAGTGACATGTGATAATTTTTAATTTAATCTAATATTTTTCCAATAAAAAAGATTAAAAAATTATCAAAAATAAAAAATATTAATAAAATATAAAAATAAAAATTGATATACACTTATAAAAACCATAAAAATATAAAAAATCGAATAAAATCAAATAAATTATAAAAAATATATTTAAATTTTAAAAAATATATTAAAATTCTATAAAATCATAAAAATTATTAAAATTATTAAAATTGATATAAACTTATAAAAATTAAAAAAAATCATAAAAACTTGAAGTGGATCAGATTAGTCAGTTGGATCAATTAGATTGAAATTGGCAAAGGCACTGATCCAAAGAAAGCCATTAGACTTGTTGACTTAGGAACCGGATGGTTGAACCGTTTTTTTTAATTTTTTAATGTTTTATTTAATTGAACTAGACGAACCATTCGAACTGGGAAATCGGTAACTGAGCGGTTTGGCCACCAGTCTGATTTTGAAAACCTTGGTTAAAATATTTCATTTTGGCATATGCTAATGGTTGGATAATAGAATTTTGGTTTGAAAAAAATATTAAAAAAATAAAAAAATCGGTTCTACTACCTAATTCCCAGGTCAACCGATCTAATGGCTTTCCTCGGATCAGTACCCTTACCGATTTCGAGCAAACCAGTCTAATTTAAGTTTTTATTTTATTTTTTGTAATTTGTATAAGTTTATATCAATTTTAATATCTATTTATATTTATTTTATTTTTAAGATTTTTAATACGTTTTTTTAACTTTAAACATGTTAAATAAGTTTAATTAAAATTTTTTATATTTTTTTAGAATTTATTAGATTTTTTAGAGTTTTATAATATTTATAAGTTTTTAATGTTTTGTTTTAAATATTTTTTAATCTTTATTTTTTCTATTTTTATAAATTTTTTTATGATTTTTAATCATGGGAAAAATATTATATTAAACCAGAAGTTGCCATGTGTCACCATTTGATTGGCCTGTCAATTTATTTTAATGGTCGAAATTGTCAATGATGGAAACCGTTAACGAAGGGGCTTAATTGATTATTTAGTTAACAACAGGGGTTTAATTGTGTGAAAATTTAGTACTGGGGCTTAATTGATATTTGTGCATTTTCTTAAGGGCTTTTTTTTCTGACATATAAGCCTTTTGATTAAAATGATGATGTAATTTTAAGAGTCGTTAACACCATTAGAATTATCAATTAAATTCACGTCCTTTGCAATGTATTTTTTTTACATGAAAATTTATTGGTGTTAAATTTTTAAATATGAAAAATAGCCCTTGAGTACAAATTTAACAGAAAAAAAGCCCTTAAGAAAATGCAAAAATGTTGCTCCAAGGAATTTAACAGAAAATTTTATTGGTGTTAATTATTGAGGTTAAATTTTTAAATTTAAAAAATAGTGAGATTAAATTCTAATAAAAATATAAGAGTTTAATTCTAAATGTATAAAGAATAGAAAGACTTAAATTATATTGAAAAGTTAAATCTATAAATTAATTAAGAAAATAATATATAGTGGTGCGTATGGGTAAGGTATTATTTGGGATTGAGGAAGGTAATTTGGAATTTCAAATCATTCAAATTTTATTATACTTAATTTGATTAATTAATTTAAACCGTTAATATAATTACAAATTTTAAAAAATTGAGAATACGAAAATTGGAAAAAAAAAAAAGAAAAAAAGAGAGGCAACAAGAATAAATTAATTACTGTTCTCATTCCCCTTTTGCCTGCAACTTGTAGTGCCCAAGTTCCGAGAGCCTTTATGAAAGGCACTTCCCATAATTATAAAATTTGTCAACATTATATCAAATAGAAATTCGTAAAATTATTATTTTTTCAGTTAAAATTTCATTGCTGGCATATAACACGAGGAGTTTGTCAGATTATAAATTGAATAAAATATTAAAATATTTGATAACTGTGCTTTATGGAATGTAACAAATATTTTTAGTAATAATATAATATTACTTAACATATTACATGATGTACGATTTTAGTATTTAGTTAATACATTGTAAAATTAATTAAAACCACATTTTACTAAATTATTTTTATACATTTTTTTTCTATTTTTTGGTCTTTGTTACACAGTGTTTTAATCTTATAGTATTTTATTTTATTTTATTGATAAAATAATGTATTTCTCTAATAAATTAATTTTTATTTTTAATTTTTTAAATAAATAAATTAAATTGAAGTAAAATAATAAGTAGTTAGTTCTTCTTTTTTATTAGTGTGACACGAAAAAAGAAAGAAAATTACATTTTTTTAATTAAAACATGTTACTTGCTATGATTTAAGAACAATTTAACTAATATTATAAGCAAGGAATAGTAAATTTACTATAAATGTAACAACATAATATAATAGACAACATATTAAATTTTCTCAACTTACTTAAAATTATATTAAAGAATTGAAGAATTTAATTCGTTAAAAAAATTATTGATTTAGGATAATATTTGAATTTTGAATGGGAAAATATTATTTTAAGCTGAGCCCTCTAAAGGTACCATGATCCTCAAAATAATAAATACTTGATAATAAGTTAGGCACTTTATAAAGAGGTAAATGAATCTCCACTTTTGATTAGATGAAGTATGCATGAGAGAAAGATGCGAGGAGAGTTTGTAAGTCAGGGGAAGTTAGAATTTTTTTTTAAATTGAGATAAAATTATAAAATTTGGGTTAAAGCTAAAAATATTTTATTATGTTAATGAAAAATATAATTTATATTAATATATATTTTACATTTTAATAGTTAAAAATTTTTAATTTATGTGAGATTTGACATGCATGATTTATATGAATAAAAAATAAAATATAACTTTTGTATTATTAAAATATTAATCATAAAAATAATTATAAACTAGCATAAAATCACTTGAACTTTTACGTCTATATAAGTAGATTCCTCCTCGTATATATAAAAATTTTCGAATTTAACTTATTGTTTAAAATTTAGTATTAATAAAAAAACAATATATTTTAAAACATTAAAATAAATTACATATTTTGATGAAGAAAAAGTGGAGTATAATATTTTAATTGAGACAAAAATAGATGTTGATGGATGAAAATGAATGGTGTAAAGAGATATATGTAGTTATAGGAAGCAAATGAATGAGAATGTAGTAGCTATAGGAGTGTATGAGGAAGAATTAAGCAGAGTGATCCAAAATATGTGCTATAATGAGAAAGGAAGAAGTGGGTAAGTGAGTTGAGGGTTCCACATGGGAATGATGAATGAATTGAAATGACTGTATAAATTAAGATTGTGTGAGGAGAAAAAGTAAGGAGCTATTTTTGTAAAAAAAGGAACAGTGGCGTTGGCACCCATCTTTTGCATTTGACTAATTCACAGTAACCTCTTGCTGGGATTGGATAGGGGCCTTTATTTTCCACATCAAACATAATAACAATATATTTCTCGTATCCCAAAGTGGACAACAAAATTATGAATGTTTGAAGTATGGGCATGTGAGAGTGAGACCTCATCTATCTTACTCGCAACTCATCAATACTTTACTAATAATTACACTTAATCACTCCCTTAATTAAGCTCAAACGTCTCCATTAACACAACTAGTGTGTTGCCATCATGTTAGATAGAAATGTTTTTTTTCAATTTTGTTAAGGATGTTTTGGATGTTAGAATGGGTAAACCCGTAAATAATCCGTAACACTATACTTGCCGTCATGAGTTCAAATTACACATGCGTGAAGCTTTTCAATAGGCAACTCAAAATTTGGATTGAAGTGGCAGTGAGATTGATATTTGTATGTATTAGAGGAATGGAAAAAGAAAACAGAAAATGGAGCAGATGTAATTAGGTTGGTTGTTTTATTTATGATGATGAAGAAAGAGGCAGAGGGTAGGGACTAAAACTTAAAAAGGTAAATAGGAGAAAGTTGGTTAAAACTTAAAAGAAGATAATTGAGATGTGAATTTGAATAATTAAAAAAAAAACAAACACATTGGAGAGCTTTATAAGAGTGGTGGGGGGGTACATAGCAAAGAGGATTTTGAAACGGGACTGGCGCAGCTGTCCCATGTAGTATCATTACATCTCACGTTCTGCTTTGTTTTTTTATATAAATAAAAGGTGCTTTAATTAATATGAGAGAGCACCGCTACTTATTCTGAGGGACGACGTAAGAATAGACAACCTAATGATTCAGACCTTCCGAAGGAAGAAAATGTTGTAATATTGGAACTGAAATTTTGTGAATTTTCCCTAAAATTAATTGCTATGATATATAAAAAGTAGTTTGTAAGTACATACATACATATACATGTGTGAAGTTATTTTTAGGGGAAGAAGGGAGATTAGATTATACTAAATGGAATGAGTGACTTAATAACATATATTTGAAGGTTGTTGGAGAAACAAACAAATGAAAAGGAATATTGCTGTCCTGTGGTTATTAGGGTATAGGTTAGATTGTTATTTATTATTTTTTTTGAAGCATGATTTTAGGAACATAAACTTTTGAATTCTCAAGTTGCTGTGACCCCCTAATTTGCAGTTCCTATGGAGATGCCAAACCAAAACTTAGTTAAAAACCCATTTGACTAATTAAGGCAGTTCTCTCAAGAAGTTCACTTTTTTCAACTTTCTCTATGGTTAAAAATATATTAATGACAGAAAGCTTTTTGACCAAATTAGAAACTCAAATGAATATGAATGCAAAAAGAGCTTTGGTGGTCAAATTGGCTATGTGTAATGGGGTTTTTTTTGCTACAAAAATGGATTCAGCCATGAATATTATCTATATGGTTAATGTGATACTCAAAATGTTTTTGTTAAGGAAATGCAATAACATTGGAGATTGGAGTGATGTTGGTTTGCACTCACTCTGAAGCTGTTTCACATTCTGTTTTTATATGTATTTTGTTTTTTATATGAATAAGAAATTTTTTTTTTCCCGGGCGGGGTTGGGGGGGGGAATCAATTAAGCATTACTGCATGCTGAAGCAAAAGGGAGGGTAAGCATGAAAAATGAATTCCACTAGGAAAGTGGATGGAATCCAACTGCCTCCTATGTATCAAAAACTCAAAAAATCACCATCATTTTGTTTTAGAAGATAATGTGAATGAAATGCCAACTGAACTACTCAAAGCTGATTTTTCATTTTTTTTGGGGGGGGGTGGGTGGGGGTTGTTGGAATTGGATACTTGCACTCCTAAAATCATATTGGTCTACTTCATCATCATCATTTTCCTATTTGTTTCTCCCACTTTTTTCTACCTTTTGTTTTTTTTTTTCTTTGGTTTGGTTCAAGCTTTTCAAATCTTATAATTGCAAGTTACAAGGTGGTGGTGGCGGATGTGGTAGCCTCCTGTTCATGGAGGAGGACAGCCCATGAACCCCCCCGTGGCTTTCCTTATGAATCATCACTTTCTTCTTTTTGCCTCCCATATGCCTTAATTTCCTTCAATTATATTATTTTAACAATATACAAAAGAAATTGTCCTTTTCTTTTTAATTATGTGGCTGTAGAAAACATTTCAAAACACGCTTAGTATTAATATATAATCATATCAAATTTACTTTTGCTTACAATAATAGGGCCTCATCTCATCACAAATGGTTATTATGGTTTTTTCTTAAACGTTTATAACCCTTTTCTCTCTCCCTCTTTCTTAACGCGTTTTTTGTAAAAGCAAAGACAAATGGTTTTAGTATTTCATACATCACCCAAAATATCATACCTTATCGGTGTAATATTTTAATTCAAGTAAATTTCAAATACAATAATATCTTAATTTTTATTACTTATTTTTTTTATTACACCTTAAATAAGATAAGTATCACTTCCTTATATATATTTTTTTGAATTCTAAAAACTTCACTCCTAATATATCAAATAATTTTCACAAAATTTAACCGGAAAAATTTCACAATGATTCTTATGAAGAAAATTTTCAAGGATAAAAAACACAAAAGGAATAGTTTTATTAAACCCTTTCTCCAAAAAAGAAAAAGAGAAAAACGTGAATGGTTGAGATGTAGGTACACACACACACATACATTATATTGTCTTGTCTCTAGGTCCATCAGAAATTGAACTGTAGGCCCATTCTATTTATTAGCAGAAAGGAATAAAAGCTTTGGTGATTCCTTGGAAGAGGCACAGATAAAACTGCAAAGAAAAGAGAGAACACACTGGCATTGAATCTGCAGAAATTTCTAATCTATCAGTTTTAAACACAGTTCCTCACTTGTCTATTAATTTTCATGGCTAATCGAATATTGTCACCTTCGGGGACATCAACAGGAATTGTCAGTAATAATAACTTCAAAAGTTTGAACCTTTTGAAGAGGAATAGATCAATGGACACAATTCAAAATTTTAAAAGAACAAAAAAAAAAAAAGAAAAGAAAAGGTAAGTGTCATTCAAAAGCACCAAGTCAAGAATATTCTGGCCTGAAAACACTGTAACTTCTGTATATATCTTCAGCTTTATCCTAGTTGAACATTCGGAACAATACAAAATTCTTGAAGTTCTCCTTCACTATACCTACAAGGTACAACTTCTGTTTCTGACAACTCTATTCTACTATTTTTGCATTGCTAGGAAGAATTTCCTTTAAATTTTGTCAATTGAATGAATTTCATAATCACCGTCACAAATCCCGTCACAACTCGTTCAATAGATGATACATAAGAGGAATATTAGAAATAAGCTAAAGGGAGATAATCCTACCTTCAATTTCAAAATGCAGTTATGGCCCTTCTTGATTTCAGTCTGAATGGTCGCGGAAATGGATAATTTTGTTGATAAAAGGCCTCTCACGCCGATAACTACTCATGGAGATAAAATAAAACATATTATAAATGATAAGCATGCATGCCAGGATATGGTATAAACCAATAGTTTGTAACAGATAATAGTTTTAAGAAGTTTAGGGAACTTGAAAGCATAGGATAGGATGATACTTACATGACAAAGGCTGAGGTGCAGAAGAAAGCGAACCCAATGCAAAAATGAATGAAAAAGGATGACCAAAAATTTTCACGGTCAAGAAATACTTTTCTGAAATAAGAGTAGCTACACCCGATAGCAACAGGATTGTCCACCCTGAAGGTAAACAGCTGCAGAAAGAAAATGAGGAAGACTCCTGTGGAAAACAAGGAAATGTGATTCAGTATAAAGTTGAAATTAGTACAACATCGTGATTAACTTGTACAAGCTTAAGTCATACCTGAAAAAAGTGTTTGATGAAAATTGCTGAGTAGATAATCCTCAAAATCATATCTGTTTAATTGTTAAGTAAACCCAACGCAATGAATTTAATCTAACATGATCCTTGTTGCTAGAAATGGACATATTTGAGAAGGTCTATATGGATGTCTGTTAAAAGGCCAGCCTGTAACATATCTGACACAAAGGACGGGAATCAACTTGTAAAAGCTTATATCAGACATTGCTGAAAAGATAATTGCTCAAGACAAACATATTTTTGCCTTTACAGTAACGTCACTGCTTTAGCATAAACCGAATATATTCATCTCTTTCTCTATATAGCTCAACAGCAGTACTTCTCAAAATTTTAAGATGTTCTATGGCACCTAGTTGATTAAATCACTGAAAGCAAATGCTCATAGCTAGGAAATTCGCCTTAATATGATAAGGATACTCAAAGAATTTGCAAGAATCAAACCAATGGCACCAACAGATCGTATCAGTAGGACATTCAATGCTACATATATCAATGAAAATACAAGCAATGAGTTGTTTGAGCATTTGAGTTGGTTCTCAGTTGCAACTGCATGAAGAAATGCTTCAGAGGTCCCTGACACAAAACCAAATATAAGAATAATATCCAGCAATAGCAACTCAATCATCAGCAGGAGGTTTATACAATAATGTCACATCAAGCATGTAACTTTCATCCAGTAAAGTCATATAGTTTTACGTTAATAACAAGAGGTAAAAAATCCAGAATTGTGCCACTTCAGTGTGATGTCATAGCACCTTTGCAAATATACCAGGTTTTGAGGAAACAAGTAAAAAGAGGAAGAATATGACGAAACTGATCTTGTTCAATATGACACTTGAGGAAAATGTTAGGCAGCCGCATACATATTGACAAGCAAAAAAGCCCAAATTTACTAACCATTCATAGCCAAAACAATGATGTAAAGACAATAGTAACGAAGCGCTGCGGAAGCTTCTCCATCACTCCATTTTTGACCATACAACAGTCTGATTAGGCAATAGGAGTAGCTTGGGCCAAAAGCCAAAAATATGAGACCTACAAAATAAGTAGCACCTTGAGGAAAACATAAAAAGAGCATTATGTTTTAAAAGAAAAAATGATTTTCAAGAACATAGGGGTATGCCAAGGCATACCAAACTGATCGAAAGGAAGCAGGTTGTGCCAATTAGTAAAAAAATAAACAAAACAGAGATTATCATTAGAACAAAATTAATTCCTTAGATTAAATTGTACTGTACTATATCATCACTAAAACTAAGAAGCATTCTAAATCAGCCAATAGAAATCATAGTTTCTAATTTTAGAACTATTGTGTTACTATTGTAAGTCCCAAAATTACTTCCAGAACCAATTAAGAATTTCATTACATTACAATATTGTTGGCAATGCCTAGAAAACTGATCCTAGGAAAGGAGGGAAATATCAAGTACAAAAAACTTAAGAACATACCGATTAGTAAAACAAGCTTCAGGGCCTCAGTAAGGCGCCTTCCTAAGTTCTTGCTTTTATTTGGAGACTGTCCTGTCCAGAGATATTTTATCAATATGATACAAGTTAGGAAGCACCATCTTAATTAAGGAGAATGAGCATCTGTGTGTATAAACATTCAAAGGCAACTAAGTAACAAAATATCTCATTTAGAACGTTAAGTCTTCATGGAAGCAAGAAGCAGGTTGTCTGAAGGAAAAGGAAGCTGAGTTCTTGTGTGTGGATAAACATTTTTCACAATAAAAAAAAAAAAAAAGATCACTAATTAGTTTAGGCCTTAGGATGCAACATATGAACATAAAAAAAAACAGGGATGGGAGAAGCTAGATTAACAGGCTGAAGATTCACCATAAATTACCACCTTCAAACTAACTCCCAGAAAACAATTGGATTAGTAACATAAAATGTGATACAAACATATAATATGGTGTTCATTTCATGCACAACATAGAGAAAAACCACCAAGCTACAAGAAAGAATACATCTGTCTGATATTGTGCCAGCAGCATTAAATTAATCCAAGCTCCCAAACACATGTAATCATATTCACTGTACAAATGCTGAACAAAAAGGAAATTTTCTTGTAATTTATGGACAATGGAGAGTGCTACTGTCTTTTCCACCTCCTAACATCCACCTATCCTTTATCTCTCTCTCTTCAAGAAAAAGTGCCTGTTTAATTTAATTGAAGGACATCCTATAGCAATCTGACTTCATCCTATTCATATGGGAGCTATACTTGATGTAAAACAAAAATATGGACACAATTCTGAGAGTTGGGTCCGCAAAGACAAAGAAATGTAGTCAAAAATTAATGTTAACCAGATATGTGATCCTAAGAAACAAGTTTAAACACCTCACAAAATGAACTGAAGAAAAGGACAGTAATAAACCTGATGCAGACCTGGCAAATGTAGAATATGAACTTTCTTCAAAAGGAAGAAATACCAACCTGACCACCAAGCTCCCTAAATTAAAAAAAGAAAAAGAAAAAAGAATGGTTTAGATCAGCCCTTGAAAAAATAATCGCATTTTCTCGATCGTAGTGGAAAATTATAAGAGGCATTGCATTATATCCAACAAAACAGTCCAGCGTCCGAAACCTACCAACTGAAACTTTATAAAGTATGAAGCAAGTGTGCTGATTACTCACCTAGTTTGTCCACAAGTCCATATACAGCTTGGTTATATGGTGTATCCAACCATACAAGGACGATCTTTTCTCCCTCTTGAAGGATCAACTTTCGAAAGGATTGAAGGGTAAACAACATACACATGTTTGAGAGCTGCTTATCAAAATTAATCATATGTCCTAGTCTGCAAAAGTTGTGCGTTATTTATGGATAATCTGGAGAAAGTAATTAAAAGGCAGAGCAAGTAGCTAGCAAACAATTCAGGAAATAAATGTGCTCTTTAGACATAAAAAAAATAAAATAAAATAAAAGAGATGTATTTAGGAGAATCAATGACATATGTATAGAATCAGACAAACAGGGTTGAAGTCCAATACATGGATAGGATTCTCATGGTACTCGGATAAAGCCGTTATGACGACAGCTCTAAGGTATCATCAGGATGTTAATTTATATGAGGAAACCTAAATTTCCATCACGTCTATGTCGAGAAAAGTGGATGGGTATACTTATTTACCATTAATTCAAGTCTACTTTTAATTTTATCCACAAATAAGGGGAAGGAGGACTAACAATTCAAGCATACATATTACCTGAAAAGAATCAGGTCAAGCATAAAAGGACCAGTACCTGAAAGGAATAAGATCAGAACTCCTATATGCACAAAAAAGAAGAAAATAGCTCCAATAGCCCAGAAATATGCAGGCTCCATATGCTGCTTGGGACAACGCAAAGACAATTCCCTTCTCCTGTAAGAATCAGGTTCAAACATATTCATGAAAAAGTTACAAAAGAAGATCTCATAGCAAACCAACATAAATCAAAAGAAAACTGACAAAATCTATGAAAACAATAAAAAAGTATATGCATAAAAAGAAAAGCATAGACACATTAGAGAAGCAGAAAAGGACAATTCATAATAAATGTAAACATGAAAGCTCCTCACATTAAGTGCATAAGTTCATAATCGAAGGCCTAATCACCATAAACCTCAGAAGCAGTCAACCACATGCATCACAAGCAGAAGCAAGAACATTTTAGCGGCTAACCATCATTCACAAGAACACTACATGGCTGGTAAAATTAGAACACCAGAACAGGACAATATATTTCATCTAAGAAAGTTAACCCAAGAATCATTAAACTTATATGCAACCATTAAAAACAGACACAAAACACACCTTGGCAGATCCACAACATGAATATACTAGTACTCGCAACATAATTCCCTTAAAAGCTTTACCATGTTAGTGAGGTTCACAATTAGAATGTACATTGTTACACAGCGTGAAAACGTAGCTAGAGTTTCAACCACCAAGCGCAGTTTGAGTAGAAACAATGTCTGAGAAAGGATATATAGAGGTTCCGCCAAGAGCTCTAATATACATGCAAAACCTGCCAAAGAAAAATAAGCTAGTGAATGAAATTGTTTTAAAAGGAATGTTTCCAGTAGTGAACAGAATAATCAGCTGACTACAATTAAGTTGATCTCATGCAGACTAACGAAATTGTGGTTCATTTAAGATGTAATACTCTGCTTTCAGACAGATTTGGGCAAAAGCAGTGATTCATTGGAGGGAAAATCCTTTTAACTTCTTTTTCAACAAAATACTTGCAATGAGGTTTACATTTTTAAAGTCACTAGAAGTTGCAGCACTGGAATATAATGAAAGAGCCAACATTCGCAAGCACAGAGCTAATTCTATACTGGCTATATCTAAACAAGCCAAAAGCATAAAACTGAAGGTCATCAACAAATGAAATTTGCTATAAATAGCAATTTCACAAGTAATAAAAAGTGAGAGACAAGTGAAAAGAATTGACATTTTTCACAATGAATAGCACTTAGAAAGCCACAAGAATTAGCAGAAAGTTTGGAAGCAGTTATAAGAAATACCATTAATCAAAATAGCTTGAGCATAAGGGTTAGAATGCTGTAACCCTTGCCACCAGAAGACAAATACACATCCTGCAATTGTGATAACCACACCAAGTGGGAAACTCATCCAGGCCACTTTCAACAATGCAGCATTGTCTTTTGCTGAAGCACCTTCACTGTAGTTAAAGACATGGATTCTGGGTGTAAACAAACAGCTAGAATACATAAAGCTAAAAGATCACTGAAGTTCGCAGTGTATCAAAAGGATGAGATGAGACCCAAGAGCTAATCTCTCCTGAACCCAATATAGTTTGATATAAAATCAAGCCTATATAGACAATAAAAGATTATCAAATTGCTCTCATATTATCAAAACTTTAAAAGCATTTGATTGATTTACTTGTATTTCAATTAATTGCATTTTGCTACGACTCTTTAGTGATCCCTGTCCTTAATAAGATAATTACAAAGGTTCATACAAATTAGACAAACTAAAATTTAATGCTTAAACAAAAGGGATAAAAAAAAATTCTTAAATAGAGAACAATGACCTTATTACTTCTTATATAACATCATGTAAAGCCATAAGACCTAAGTTTCTGCCCACTGCCTACATATGAAGCATTATATGAAGAATATAACAAACAAGCAAAATTTACCATAACGAAGCAAATAAAGGAAAGAACATATGCTGAAATCAATGAAAAAGGAGAGAGAAACCACAATTTAATATCAGCACGCATGCAGGCTCGCCGGAATCCTTCGCGGCTAAGAAACAAAACACACGTCACAAATAGATGGAACTGAACGGCATACACCTACAAAAGAAGAAGAAATCAATCTATAGTGAAGTGAAGGTCAATTCTAATGATTGAGAAATGAAGGGAAGAGCATTAGTTGCGGCTACCGCATAGTCCTCCTGGGTGAGGTGCCTCACTATCCATGAATTGAATATGAATGGGATTCCTCTTGACAAAAACTGTGTAGCTAAATCACCCAAACGAAATTCAACCCAAAAAAATTAGAAAAGGAAAAGCAGATAAACACAACTAACTAGCGTTACAATTATAAATAAAAAGGGAGAGAATTAAAAGTTGAAATAACGAACCCAATAAGTACTTGAAAGTACGAGACAGATTTGCACGGTCACCGTCTTTGGGAATTTCAGAGGGAACCGTCGACGAAGCTTTAGACATATTGAATCTGGTCTTACCAGTTGAGATTTTGTTTTGGTTCTTGACAAAATTCAATAGAAAAGCAAATGATAGCTAAAGATTAAACTTATTAGCAAATTAAATGAAAAAAGTAATTGATTGGAGGAATATATATGAAAAAAACTCCAGAAATTTTGCGAGAGCGAGGTAAAAGGAAAGCTATTTTAATAAGAGTCGCATTGAGTATATTAATTGCTGCGGATTAGATTAAAGAATACACATTTTACTATTAGAAATTTGGTCCCAGTAGACACATGGTTTACATGATAGTTACGTGCAATTATTTTGTTATTTTCTTTAGGTGAAATTTTAAATGCAAATAATTACTTTATTATTTGATTTTGATATATGGACTAATTTGTCCTTCAGTAAATGTAGCAAAATGTGATTTAATTTTGGTACTTTTATTAAGTGTAAATCAAACTCTTTCTTAAGAGAAGTTTTTATAGTATCATCAACTTGAGAGTCAATAGATCAGACCCCCAACAAAAGATATTGTTCTTGTATCGGGGTTCTGCCATCGACCTTCACAGATAACTGGTGTACAATTCACGAAAAGGTGTCACAATTGGTGGAAATAAATATCTACAAACTCATGAGAGAGATGTTGGTGTTATGCACAATACTAATTATAGAGAATGTGCCTATAGGGATTCAAACCATCAATACTTAGCTCAAGTGGTACAATTGTTGCAAGGTAAAAGCAACATATGCTTGTTGGTGATTCGAATTCTAGCAGGCGCGTTCTCCATAATTAACATTGCACACAACACTAATGCGTCTTTCATGAGCTTACATGTACTTATCTCCACTAACTGAGAGCCTTTCTTCATGAATTGTACAATATTTCTTTGCGGAGACCTAGGACAAAACTTACCTTAAATCCTAAACACAGGGACAATACCTTCCGTTGAGGGGTCATTTTGTCGTTTCTTTATTTTTGAAATTAAACCTTAAAATCAGAATAAGCATGTGCCATCAAATTAACCACAAGATAAAATTAGTCATTAGATTGTTGGGGTCATTTTCAATTGAATTAAATGTTCTTGACCTTTCACGCATGAAACGATAATTGTGAGACCCTCTCATTTTTTTTTTACTTTTTATTTTTTATCTCTATTAGATAGTATAAAACCAAAATTTCATTATTCAACGATTGGAAATATTAGCACATGTCATGAAATATTATAAAGACTATTCACATTATTTAATGGTTGGTTTGATGCTATGTATTTATTTTAATTTTTGGGGTTTAATTTAAAAAATGATGAACTAATAAATAACCTTTTTATAATTCATATATTTTATAAATTTATAATAATTTTAATTTTTATGAATTTTTTATAAGTTTATAAATTTTTAATATATTTTTAGAATTTTTATAAGTTTTTATAATATTTAAAAGTTATTATGATTATTTTATAACTTTTTATAAATTTATATAAAATTTTAACATTTTAACATTTTAGCATTTTTATATATTAATGATTTTTATGAAAAAAAAGAAGATTAAATCACGGTTGTCACATATCAACATCTAATTGATTCCTCAATTGATTTTAACAATCAACTTGATAAAAACAAAAAAATGTTAACAAAAAGTTTTAATTATTTATTTTTAGGAATAAATCTCAAAATTATGCATGAACTGCAAATTGATGTAATTTTACACGTGAAACTCTAATTGTGATTCAAATGTATACTTGAAACTTTAATTTTAATTTAATTATATGCATTTAAAGAAATAAATATATCAATTTATTTTTATTCTGGATAAATATAATTACTTATGTATGCAATATATAAAAATTAAAATGATATTATATCGATAATTATGTTAACAATTTATAAGAATTGAATTAAATTAAAATTTTATATATAAAATTACAAATTAAATTATAATTCATATATAATTTTGATATTTATCCCTAATTTTTATTAACCGGGAATTAAATTCTGCACTTAATAGATTTTTTTTTAGCTTTTTCTTGGGAGCTTCTTTATTCCTCTAAACCTAAAAAACTTCACCTATAAGGGTTCGAGTCCGTGGTTTCATTTGATTGGGTCGGATCGAGCCTGACACTAGTTGGACCATTGCTTTACGCTCAATAAAATCATAAAAGTTGGCCTCTTTCTTCCTTCCCTTTGTACACATAAAGGCCCACTGTTCGAGGCTTATTTTTGAAAAATATATATGTGAAATTATCAAATTAGATCCACTATGACTAACTAATCTTTCTCCACCTATGAGAGTTTGGGTTGTTAGCAATTTCTCCTTACCTCCAATTATACAAAAAAAAAAATCTAATCTTTCATTTAGTTCCATAAAATAAGGCTGAAAGTTATATATAAATATATTATATTTAACTAAAATAAACTATATGATATTTTTTATTTAAAATTAAGAGTGTAACTTCAATTAAATCACTAATGGAGTGACAAAAGATTTACGTTTAAAATTTTAATTTACACCTATTTAGTACTTCAAATATGTCTTGGTTAAAATTTTTAATCCACTTTCTAATAGACATTAAAAAAAATTGGTGACCAATCACATAGCACCATGTAGCATTTTTTTTAAAACAAAATTGAATATTTTTATCAAATATATATAAACATTAAACTATATAAAAATGAAAATAAACTAAAATTTTGACATGTTGGGATTTTTTAAAGAAATTTTGTATAATGAGATAGAAAAAAAAACCAAATGTAACTATCCAAAACTCATTTATCTATCTTAAATTGATTAAAGAACTAAGAACGAAAAGCATATCTACTAGAGATCCAAAAATGCAAAGATCTCCGAAACAACCGGACCAAATTAAACCTCTCAGTGCCATCTCTGCCACAATATTAGCAACTATTTTGAACCCAAAAGGCACCCATCAAGCAGGTCTTTCGGGATTCCCAACAATGAGAGGCACATTCCTGCCATGCTTGCGAGGCTCATCCCGCATATAGCACCCATCACGAAACGCCGTTAACTGGAAAGGGGGAATATCAGTGGCCAACCACTGATCAACATAGAACACGGTCTGGGCGCATGGTTGTTGAGGTCCGGTGGACGTGACCTCGATGTAGTCGCAGTACCAGCCATGGTGCCACCCCGAGCCATCGGAGGTCAAGTTGAGGCGGCAGGGAGAGCCGATGCAGCTGCCTCGCCCACTGAAGACATCAAGGTTGCCACGCTCGAAGTAGTCGTGGGCGTATGGCATTAAACCCCACGAACGGAGTTCTGGAATCCAAACTGACCGCCCGAACGGATCGCCCAGAACTACACTGATCCTCGAGTCCGTCCCTGCTTTCATCATGCAACCCGTCTTCACGTACAACGTGTAAACACAATCATTCTGCATTTGGAAAAAAAAAATCATTAAGATCATCGCGTAGATCAGCTTGACAAAAGAAAATATTGTAAAAACAGCTTAAGATGGATCCATATAAGTATACTTACATCGGTGGGTCTAGCAGCTACTGAAAAAAGTAGAACAAAAAAAGATATTGAGACCAACTGACAACCTTTCATTTTCTTTCCTTATGAACTGCAATTTTTTAACTTGGGATGTGCGATTATGGAAAATAGGCAGGTGTTTTATTTATACATAGGAAGGAGGAGAAAACTAACTATAATTAGAAATATGCTGTCCGTCCAATGTATCGGATTTGGTTGATATTACTATGTTAATTTTTAACATGACAAAAAAGACATGAACATCAAAATAAACTACAACTATGTAATACTGATTATAACACAAAAATTACGATGCCCTCTTGATTTATTTCTCAGCTATACGATATGGGATACAAAGATGAAAATCATTTGAATATTATCACTTAAATAAAGTAATTTTAGGCTTAACATGTTTATGAGACATGAATAAAATTTTTAAAAAATAAGTAAACAGAATTGACATAAAAAATTATACCAACACAACCATATTAAAATAAACCATCACTTGCCACTATTTCTATGTACTTTTTTTCTGGATTCTTCACGTTCTCACTCCGGTTGACTCTTTTGATATTCCTTATTGGTACCAAAACCTGCAGCACATGTTTATACATGTTGCATTACTTAAATTCACTGTTTTGAATTGTGAAAAGTGAAAACAATGGAAAATAATTCTAAACCTTGTAAGCCAATGTTGCAAGCACTTGTCCAGTAGATCAAGTAACGTTGATCCATCTTTCACCGCAGAAGGCAACGTTTTCAGTGGAAATAAACAAGAGCCCTGGTATTGGACCGGCTGTCGTGCACAGATGGCATTGGAAAGCCTTTAGCAGCTTCTCTCCTTCTTTCACAATAAATATTTGTCCGAAAACACTGCCAATTCCTCCTCCTAGAATTATTCTTGCCCCAAAACTCAACTTTCCCTTCACTCTATAATCTCAAACACGTACAGCACAGTCCTTAATACTTGTAGCAGTAAAGTTAAATTTCAATCATATAAATGAAAGATCTGGGTTACCATGGTTAATGATCCTGGAGGCAAAAATGCTGTTTTTATTCTAAACCTTGTAAGCCAATGTTGCAAGCACTTGTCCAGTAGATCAAGTAACGTTGATCCATCTTTCACCGCAGAAGGCAACGTTTTCAGTGGAAATAAACAAGAGCCCTTGATACGAGTCACAAAAGCTCAAATTCTTGAAGGCGAGGCCCAATAAGCAAATTCCCAACCCAATCAAGAAATCCATCCATACTTAGTTGAAAATCAGGCCAAATTGTCAAAGTGGCCCATGTAAAGCCCAAAATCTGCCCGGGCCCATACCAGCAAAATAGACCCAAATAATAAAAACAAAAGCAGCCCATTTTCAGCCAATTTAAACCCAAAAACTACAAGCCCAAATGCCCAATATTAATAAAAACCCTAGAGGCCCGAATGGCCCAAAACTACACCAACTTTCAAACACAAAAAGAAACCCCAGCCGCATGTTGTTGCTGCCACCTCCTACGCACGCCCACCGCCGCTACTCGCCAATCGCTGGCTTCGCGTGTCCACGCGTCTGACACCATCTGCCGCTGCATGTTCCTCCTCCACTACCAGCACCTCCATGCCCTGCAAGATCAAGACAAAAAAACAGGATAGAATAATAGAAAAAGGATGTAAAAAGGGGTGATAAAACCCGAAATGAAGGACAGAAAGAAGGGGGGAACCTTTGAACATACAAAAATCGTATCAAACGAACATTGGAAATAAAAGAAAAAACACAAAAGGTTGATCTCTTATTCTACTTTCTTTATTTCCATTTCGTTTTTCATCTCTCTAATATTTCCTTTTTATTTTAACACGAATCTATTAAATAAGAGTAGCCATAAAATAAAAAGAAAAGGAAGAGAAGAACCTTACCGGAACCGCCTGTGGTTGCTTCGCGGGAGGTCTCTCCTCCATCGTCGGGGCTAAAAGAGGGGTGAGGGCCCTTTCTTTCGGTTCTTTTCGACTCAAGAAGGCTAGGCCTTCAAACTCTTTTGGAACAAGGCCGAATGGCCTATTCTTGTGCATTGCCGGCCACCGAGTATGGTGGTGGTGCGGCGGTCAGACGATGGCAGCGAGGATGGGTCTCGAAACCCTATCTGCAATGGAGGAAAAATAGAGAAGGGAGAGAGAGAGTAGGAAGACTCTCTGTCTTTTTTTTTTGAAAGAAAATGAAGTTAAAAATGAAAAAATTTGGGGCTTTAATGGCCATGCAAAACACTGCCGTTTTGCACCCTCACACACACACCCCCACGCCCCAAAACGGCGCAGTCTAGGGGGAACCTGTGTGTTTTGAACCTATGGGCTATTCGCTCCCATGGTCCCTTCAATTTTGGGCTTGTTTACCTCGGGCCCCTTTTATTATTTTATCTTTTCATAGATTTAACTGTTTAATTTTCTTTTGTTTTTTGATTAAGCCCTCGGTTCTCTGGTGCTTCGAAATTCGACATACATCTTCAGAGTTGGGGAATAATTGCATGTTTAACCCCTGTTCTCTCACGTGTGCCTTATTTTAGGCCCTGCGTCCCTTTTTATTTTTTTTAGATAGGACCCTTGATTTTAATCTTTTCTAATTCGATACTTAATCTTATAACATTAATCTTTTTATATTTTATTGATTTTTCATATACATATACTTTTATTTATTCATTTATCTTAAACAGTTTCACATGTTATTTATTTTAGATTTTTATTAATTTCTTTAAGCTGACTTATGTATTATACATTTAAGATTGCTTTACAAATTCGTTTTACCTTAAACTTAGCCCTTTTTTAAGGAACTTGTCTCATTTCTATTTTAATGCTTTCATGTGTTGTTTGTTAACTTTCTACACGTTGTTTACTTTATATGTTTTTATATAAATTATTTATATTAAACTATTACATATTTTATATTCATATATAACTTTTAATTCAAGCTATTCTGTAGGTTATTCATTTTAAATTTTCTTTTTTTTTTGTAATACTTATTTTGAGCCATTTATTTATATATATATGTATATATGTATATATATATTCTTTTTTCTTTTATACATCATTCATTTGAAATTATTTTTACCGTAACTACCTTTAAGTCGTGTTATTTATCATCCATTTTAAATCCTTTTTATTTATTTAAATGATTCTATTATTATTTATTTTAGGTTTGTTTGCATATGGTTTTTTTTTACACTTTTGCATATATATATATATATATATATTTTGAAGGACAGAAATTATTCATATATATCATCTTTTTAATTTGCCTCGTGTATTACAGATTTTAAAATTCTTTTCTACATTATTTATTTTAAATTCATTTATTATCATTCTAAAGTTTGTTTACATTTTTATTTGTTTTAATTTACTTTATATCTTCCTTATTTTTAAAGATTGTTATATATGATTAAATTCATTGGTTATTTGTCGATGTTATTATTTAAATGATGTATTGTCGTGATGTTTATTTTAATTTGTTTACTTGATAAATCCATGTATATTTGTTTCGTGCTCATTGTTATCTTTTTTCATATCATCGCCTCACGAATCAAGCCTCGGTGCATTTATCCAATAAATTGTTTTTTTTAAATCCAAACAAATAATCAACGTTGTTTAAATATCAGATTCGCTATTATTCCAAAGCAAAAGTTTCTAAATAAGGCAATATTTCGCGTTTGGAAACTCGAGAAAACGTGCCCTAACGTGCTGGGTTTCGATTTCTCGTTTGACTAAATAGCCAAATATCCTCTTAAAGCTTCAAAGTATGGTTTCATTAAACTATAAGGTGATCTTGGTTCGATGGTTTAGAGTATCGGGTCCTAACGTGCTGGATGTGATATTCCTTAAGAACAAGAGAATCTTATATTTCAATTCACGTTATCAGAGTTTCTTTTAAGGATCGTATTTTTAAATTCTTTTCGAGTTTTTATTTTCGACATCAAGACATTAAGTAATCAACTAGGTACCAATTTTGGGCGTATCGAGGGTGCTAATCCTTCCTCGTGCGTAACCGACTCCCGAACTCATTTTTCTAAATTTCGTAGACCAAACTCATTGTTTTAATAAAATTAAAAACAGCTGCTTTTAAAGGTGACCCGATCACACCTCATCAAAAAAGATTGGTGGCGACTCCCGTTTTCATTTTTTTCAAAATCCAAGTCGACCCCGTTTTCCGTCCAAAAAATGGTGTCAACAGCTTGGCGACTCCACTGGGGAATATAAGAGAGTCAAGCCACGTGTTGATTATTTCTTGTCTTTTTGTTGAAAGTGGAAAATTCGATTTAAATTTACGATCCTCTCATTGCATCTCTTTTGTTTTGAGTTATTTTTTTTTTGTTTATCATGTTCTGTATTTTATTTTATACCTCTGCACATTGCATTGCATGACCGCTGGTCATACCCTTTTAAGTGGGAGTGAGAAACTACGCCTTCGTGAGGTTTTCACCTCCGCATGGGATAGTGAATCGCTTCCAGGATACATCCGTACCTATGTCTTCGTGAGATTTTCATCTCCGCATGGCCATAGGGAAATGTATTCCCCTGAACTGAACTCGGTCCATATGAGCCTATAATGGGTGAGGATCGAGGAATCTGCTGGTTCAGGTACCCTTACTTTAGAACCAAACCTCATGTAGTGAACCTTAGGAGCTCACCCTAGGTAGAACCACTTCGAACCCCTAGTATTCACCCAAATAGGTGTTCTATTTATTCTTGCTTGCTTTTGCTTTGTACTAACATGTTTTCTTTTTGTCATGATTGCATTGCATTTTCATCATAAAAAGAGGTGTTGATTCACGTTCAATTGCTAAATAGAGAGCTTGTCATAAGAAAATGGGTTTCTTGATAAAGTGGATGACGATACGGTTGTCCTAATACGGTCCGAGAAGATATAACAAAAGAAGGATGATAGTTCAGTAGAGGACTATACGACTTTGCCTCGTTGCCTGAAGACTCAAGATGACAAAGATTATTCGAGAACCGCTAAACTTTTTAAAGAGAAGCCAACGAGCATCACAAGGATGAGTGAGTAACGAGTCGCGACCCAGATGAAGAAAAAAGAGATAGAAGGGATGTCCCTTTTGAAGAGTTCGGGAGATTTATCTTAACGCTCGAATGAAGAAGAGGATCGAATGTCCCCGCCTATGACGGCAAAGCCGTATATATATCTGCTTTATGTAAATAGATTTGTTTTCTATTCCAGTTGTTCTAATAGAATTGAACCAAGAATCAACGTTTCTTTTGGCATTCATTTCATGCATTTGCATTACATTGCATCATATGCATTAGACTTTCACGAAGTGACCCTAACTAGGTAAAATTATTTCAGTTACCCTGGAAACCACCAAAAATCTAATCAAATATCACTACGGTACTCGTCGCCAAACGAAAGCAATGGATCAAAGGTTGGAAAGATTGGAACAGTTGCAACGAGAGATGCAAGATCAGATGCACGAACGACTGGAAAAAATCCAGCAAGACATGTTAGAATCCCAGAACACTGTGATGAACCAAGTAAAGTAGTTATTGACTGGAAGGAATGACAAAGGAAAAGGCCCTTTAGTTGATGCTGGGGATGATCACGATGACCCTGCCTATCCTCCAGGTTTCACCCCAACTAACATCCAAGCGCAACCAGAGGTGTACCCGCAGAGGGCACCTGTTACCATTAGATCCCAATACCAGGTCGGTGCCCCAGCATCGATGAACTTTCCAACAGGCTCGGGTTCTAATCCCGGTGATAATCCTACCAACCCCGTGTTTCCTGATCTCGATAACATGGCAGAGATGGAGAAAGTGAAAACGGACTTGTCAAAACAACTTGAGGACCGATGTAGATGGCTAGAGGAGAAATTTAGAGCCATGGAGAACACCGACTACCATTGTGAAGTCGACGCCAAGGACTTGAGTTTGGTACCTGATCTAGTACTCCCTCCCAAATTCAAAATGCCGGAGTTTGAAAAGTACAACGGGACTAGTTGTCCTGAAGCTCATATAACTATGTTCTGTCGAAGAATGACAGGATACATCAACAATGATCAACTGTTGATCCACTGCTTCCAGGACAGTCTGATCGGGTCTGCAGCTTAGTGGTACAACCAGTTAAGCCGCGTCAACATCCATTCATGGAAGGACTTAGCACAGGCTTTCATAAAGCAGTACAACCATGTGACAGATATGACACCCGATAGAATCACATTGCAGAACATGGAAAAGAAGCAAAGTGAGAGCTTTAGGCAATATGCCCAAAGATGGAGAGAGGTCGCGACACAGGTCCAGCCACCTCTTTTAGAGAAAGAAACCACGATGCTTTTCATCAATACTCTGAAAGCACCGTTCATTAACCACATGTTAGGAAGTGCTACCATGAGCTTCTCAGATGTAGTGATGTCTGGTGAAATGATTGAAAATGCAATAAGAAGTGGGAAGATAGATGCGGAAGAAAGCATCAAAAGATCAACCCCAAAGAACAAAGACAATGAGGTGAACAACACGAGTACATATAGCAAGGGTTATTCAAAACCAATTACGGTGAATCAGCCAAGAAAAATGGTCGCTAACCAACAAGGCTCATTGAGACAAGAACCTGGAGTGAAACCAGGTACTGAGAACCTCCAGTTCACAACAATTCCAATGTCATATGAAGAGTTGTATCAAAATTTATTCGATGCGCATGTTGTTTCCCCTTCCTACTCAAAACCCCCACAACCTCCATATCCAAAGTGGTATAATGCGAACACACACTATGACTACCACGCAGGAATTACGGGGCACTCAATAGAGAATTGCATCACCTTCAAGAAACTAGTTGAAAAACTCATCAACATGGGTATTGTCAAGTTGGGTGACTCATCTACGGCAGAAAATCTGCTACCCAATCATGATTGACAATAAGGTGAATGCGATGTATGAGGAGATGTTGGGAAGTGTTCACATCAATGACATGCATGAAGACACAATTGAAGAAGGGACTTTGTTAGATGTCGACCCTTATAAACTTGGAAGTGTTCTAAATAAATCAGACTGTAAAAGAAGTCTCTGTAGTATTTAGAACCTACTTAGAGTAATATTCAGAATAAACTTGTTGCTTTTAGCCTGAAGCAATATGAACTCTTTTTGTGAAATAGGCTCATGTCTGAACGTCGTTATTTTAATGAAATGCATCTTTGCGATCATTTTTGAGCTAATATTCTTTCATTCTTTATGAATAATTATTTTTAATCTTTCATTCTTTCTTCCAAATCATTCATTCATTCATAATCATACTGTACAGATAATTATTCTTAAATTCGTACATTCTTTTGCACCTATAACGGGTCCCTGAATATCAACGACATGAATGACACTGCTACAAACTCAGAACCTCCTTTTGAGTGAGACATGTGTTTAGAGGAATCTCATGACTTCAAAGAGGACATAGATTGTGGCCTATCTCCGTACTTATTGAGGAGGGTAGAACAAGGTGAAAAACAGATTCCACCTTACGAAAAATCAATGGAGTCCATGACTTCCCCTATGTGGGGCATGAAGGTTGTTAGGTCAATCTCGTCAAAAGAGTCTAGCGGTCATCAGTTTATCTTCACGGGAAGAAGCTGCTTCATATGCCAATGTCACAAAGTCGACAGCAATTTTTTTGAAAAAAATCATGTCAGCTTGAAAAGTCGAAAAGGATCATATTTGACAATACACTAAATTTGAACAAGAACACAATATCAGAAATTTACAGTCTGTTCAAGAATAACACCATATCGCCAAAAAAACTCTCTCAGGGCAACGCCCTCTTTTTGGGCTTATCGCGGTTTCACCTATTGAGGTCAAGATTTCCTTCTCTTTGAGTTTTTGGATCCAATCCTGGTTGAAGAGGAATGTTCAAAATATCTATCATGGTCAAATGTACCAAAAGCAAATGGTATGAGTTCACCAAAACAAGGTTTGTTCCAGAGAATTCCACAAAGGGGACCCGATATCAAACAAGATCCTTCCCAAACAAAGGGGACTTCAGAAGAAAGTGGATGCCAAGCCAGAAGGACCTTATGTGGAAGGCTTTATCTGGGAGAGTGTAGGTATTGACCAAGATAGATGGCAAGAACTTGCCTAATCTTGAGAATTTTGATTCAAGGAACAAATACTTCACTTAAAAAAAAAGAGAATTAATGAAAAAGAAGAAAAGAAAAATGAGTGAAAAAAGAGAGGCCAAGGTGAAAACCCGCAAAGGGCGCCTTGAGACCAAAGGGGCTTGAGTTGAAAACCCTAAAAAAAAAAGGCGACTCAAATTTTGGATCAAATTGGGGCATGAGGCGATCAGAGCAGCTCAAATTTTGATCAAATCGGGGCATGTAATGATCTTGCTATACCTGATTGAACAGGAAAGGGTAGGTAGCATCTTGGGGCATCGACAAAGTCTTGTAGATCTCCTAAACACATGTCAAACACAGAATGGTCTTTCAAAGAGTTGGTACAGAGAAGTTCAAGCTACGATATCTGGGGCATCTTGTCCTCATACTATTTTTTTTCTTGGAATACTTCATTCTTTTTCAAGATACGTGTTCCCAATTAATTCCCCTTTTATTCTTGCTATCATTGATAGTTTATTCATTTTGAGCTATGCTCTCAAATCAATTCTATTTTATCTATCGTTATAATCTTTTGCAAGCATGTTGCATTGGAATAATGATTAATGGACTAATAAAACTTTCACGAAGGAAGTTTTGCATATTACTCTGAAAAGTTTCTAAATAATATAGGAGCCTGAAGCAGGACAATTGTTTAGAACACTCCAAATTTAAAGGTTGGAAATTTGGGAAGGAATAGTCTAAATTTAGACTTTCTCTTTGGATTTTGTTGTCAAATGCGTTGATTGACAAGACGCCATGTTGGTGACAAAGCTTGAATAAACAAGAAAGTGATGATCTTCAGGCAATAAGAAGAGGTTACCTCGGGAAGGAGAACCCTCGTTTGCGCATGAGTCTTTGGTACGACACCTTGGGAATGATATAAGGAACCAGGAGGATTTAAATCTTATACCCTTGAATGGCGATAGGAGAAGATTGAAAAAGCCATATCTTTCTACCCTTGGGTTACAGTAGGAGATTGATAGTACAAATTTTATGTCACAATGGATTGAACTACGATGTTCACAGTGGGGGCAATCAGATTACGTGTTTCTTTGGAAATGCCGGCTGGTCAAGAAGGCGTTGCGACACGTTAGTGATAAAGCCTTAATAAGCTTTTAAGCGATGATAACCTAAGCATTAAGGAATCATTTTCATGACATTCTGCATTCATTCAAATGTCATTCACGCACATCTAGTTAGGAACATTTGATTCATTTTGATCATGCCATCCTAATCATTAGGCATAATTAGGTTCATTATACAGGTCATGTTCCCTAGAGGACAGATCAGTAAAAATTGAAGATAAACCTTGCCTCTCTCAGTCGCAGCAGAGCTGGTTGAAGTTATCAGATCTTGCCTTCCTGCATTGACAGCGAAGCAGATCGGATACAAACCTTGCCTCTCTCGTTTGTAGCAGAGCTGGTTGAAGATATCAGATCTTGCTTTCCTGTATTTGGCAGCGAAGCAGATCGAAGATGGCAGATTTTACCTCACTGACTACAGAGGAGTACATTGAAGCCGATAACTCTATCTCCCTGTATTTGGCAGTGGAATAGATTGAAGATTGCAGATCTTGCCTTCCTGTATTTGGCAGCGAAGCAGATCAAAGATGGCAGATTTTACCTCCCTGACCACAGTGGAGTACATTGAAGCCGATAACTCTATCTCCCTGTATTTGGCAATGGAATAGATTGAAGATTGCAGATCTTGCCTTCCTGTATTTGGCAGTGAAGCAGATCAAAGATGGCAGATTTTACCTCCCTGACTACATAGGAGTACATTGAAGCCAATAACTCTATCTCCCTGGTTGGCAGTGGAATAGATTGAAGATTGCAGATCTTGCCTTCCTATATTTGGCAGCAAAGCAGATCGAAGATGGCAGATTTTACCTCCCTGACTACAGAGGAGTACATTGAAGCCAATAACTCTATCTCCCTGGTTGGCAGTGGAATAGATTGAAGATTACAGATCTTGCCTTCCTATATTTGGCAGCAAAGCAGATCGAAGATGGCAGATTTTACCTCCCTGACTACAGAGGAGTACATTGAAGCCAATAACTCTATCTCCCTGGTTGGCAGTGGAATAGATTGAAGATTGCAGATCTTGCCTTCCTATATTTGGCAGCGAAGCAGATCAAAGATGGCAGATTTTACCTACCTGACCACAGTGGAGTACATTGAAGCCGATAACTCTATCTCCCTGTATTTGGCAGTGGAATAGATTGAAGATTGCAGATCTTGCCTTCCTGTATTTGGCAGCAAAGCAGGTTGAAGACGGCGGATTTTACCTCCCTGATTACAGTGGAGTACTTTGAAGCTGATAGTTCTATCTCCCGGGGCAAGAAGTAGATCGAAGATAGCAGGTCCTATCTTCCTATATTGGTAGGAAGTGGATCGACGACGCAGATCTGGTCTTTCCATATTGGTGGCGAAGTAGATCGCAGAAAACAGATCTTGTCTTCATGTATTGGCGTGAAGTAGATCGAAGATAGCAGGTCCTATCTTCCTATATTGGTAGGAAGTGGATCGACGACGCAGATCTTGTCTTCCCATATTGGTGGCGAAGTAGATCGCAGAAAACAGATCTTGTCTTCATGTATTGGCGTGAAGTAGATCGAAGATAGCAGGTCCTATTTTCCTATATTGATAGGAAGTGGATCCAAGATGCAGATCTTGTCTTTCCATATTGGTGGCGAAGTAGATCAAAGAAAGAAGATCTTATCTTCACGTATTGGCGTGAAGTAGATCGAAGATGGCTGGTCCTGTCTTCCTATATTGATAGGAAGTGGATCCAAGATGCAGATCTTGTCTTCATGTATTGGCGTGAAGTAGATCAAAGATAACAGGTCCTGTCTCCCTATAGTGGTAGGGAGTGGATCGAAGAAAGCAAATCTTGTCTTCATGTATTGGCGTGAAGTAGATCGAAGATAACAGGTCCTGTCTCCCTATAGTGGTAGGGAGTGGATCGAAGAAAGCAAATCTTGTCTTCATGTACTGGCAGTAGAATAGAGCAAAAAAATAAGTCTTATCTCCCTAAGCAGTAGTGGAGCAGACTAAAAACACAAATCTCATCCCCATGGAGTCGTAGCAGAGTAGATTGAAGCTACAAGGCGTATCTGAAGTTGCAGTAGAGTGGATCGAAGCAACAAGACGTAGCAGGCTGGAATGAGGCTACTTGAAGAAGAAAAGCACCAAAAGAAGCCAAGGCTCGGCAAGCCCGGGCAAATTTGGTCTTTCTTGGTCTTTGCTCTGTTTTCGTTACACGACAACGAGCAAAGAGGGGCAGCTATAAAGCCCAAAATCTGCCCGGGCCTATACCAGCAAAATAGACCCAAATAATAAAAACCAAAGCAGCCCATTTTCAGCCAATTTAAACCCAAAAACTACAAGCCCAAATGCCCAATATTAATAAAAAGCCTAGAGGCCCGAATGGCCCAAAACTACACCAACTTTCAAACACAAAAAGAAACCCCAGCCGCATGTTGTTGCTGCCACCTCCTGCGCACGCCCACCGCCGCTACTCGCCAATCGCTGGCTTCGCGTGTCCACGCGTCTGACACCATCTGCCGCTGCATGCTCCTCCTCCACTACCAGTACCTCCATGCCCTGCAAGATCAAGACAAAAAAACAGGATAGAATAATAGAAAAAGGATGTAAAAAGGGGTGATAAAACCCGAAATGAAGGACGGAAAGAAGGGGGGGAACCTTTGAACATACAAAAATCGTATCAAACGAACATTGGAAATAAAAGAAAAAACACAAAAGGTTGATCTCTTATTCTACTTTCTTTATTTCCATTTCGTTTTTCATCTCTCTAATATTTCCTTTTTATTTTAACACGAATCTATTAAATAAGAGTAGCCATAAAATAAAAAGAAAAGGAAGAGAAGAACCTTACCGGAACTGCCTGTGGTTGCTTCACGGGAGGTCTCTCCTCCATCGTCGGGGCTAAAAGAGGGGTGAGGGCCCTTTCTTTCGGTTCTTTTCGACTCAAGAAGGCTAGGCCTTCAAACTCTTTTGGAACAAGGCCGAATGGCCTATTCTTGTGCATTGCCAGCCACCGAGTATGGTGGTGGTGCGGCGGTCAGACGATGGCAGCGAGGATGGGTCTCGAAACCCTATCTGCAATGGAGGAAAAATAGAGAAGGGAGAGAGAGAGTAGGAAGACTCTCTGTCTTTTTTTTTGAAAGAAAATGAAGTTAAAAATGAAAAAATTTGGGGCTTTAATGGCCATGCAAAACACTGCCGTTTTGCACCCTCACACACACACCCCCACGCCCCAAAACGGCGCAGTCTAGGGGAACCTGTGTGTTTTGAACCTATGGGCTATTCGCTCCCATGGTCCCTTCAATTTTGGGCTTGTTTACCTCGGGCCCCTTTTATTATTTTATCTTTTCATAGATTTAACTGTTTAATTTTCTTTTGTTTTTTGATTAAGCCCTCGGTTCTCTGGTGCTTCGAAATTCGACATACATCTTCAGAGTTGGGGAATAATTGCATGTTTAACCCCTGTTCTCTCACGTGTGCCTTATTTTAGGCCCTGCGTCCCTTTTTATTTTTTTAGATAGGACCCTTGATTTTAATCTTTCTAATTCGATACTTAATCTTATAACATTAATCTTTTTATATTTTATTGATTTTTCATATACATATACTTTTATTTATTCATTTATCTTAAACAGTTTCACATGTTATTTATTTTAGATTTTTATTAATTTCTTTAAGCTGACTTATGTATTATACATTTAAGATTGCTTTACAAATTCGTTTTACCTTAAACTTAGCCCTTTTTTAAGGAACTTGTCTCATTTCTATTTTAATGCTTTCATGTGTTGTTTGTTAACTTTCTACACGTTGTTTACTTTATATGTTTTTATATAAATTATTTATATTAAACTATTACATATTTTATATTCATATATAACTTTTAATTCAAGCTATTCTGTAGGTTATTCATTTTAAATTTTCTTTTTTTTTTGTAATACTTATTTTAAGCCATTTATTTATATATATGTATATATGTATATATATATATTCTTTTTTCTTTTATACATCATTCATTTGAAATTATTTTTACCGTAACTACCTTAAGTCGTGTTATTTATCATCCATTTTAAATCCTTTTTATTTATTTAAATGATTCTATTATTATTTATTTTAGGTTTGTTTGCATATGGTTTTTTTTTACACTTTTGCATATATATATATATATATTTTTTTTTTGAATGACAGAAATTATTCATATATATCATCTTTTTAATTTGCCTCGTGTATTACGGATTTTAAAATTCTTTTCTACATTATTTATTTTAAATTCATTTATTATCATTCTAAAGTTTGTTTACATTTTTATTTGTTTTAATTTACTTTATATCTTCCTTATTTTTAAAGATTGTTATATATGATTAAATTCATTGGTTATTTGTCGATGTTATTATTTAAATGATGTATTGTCGTGATGTTTATTTTAATTTGTTTACTTGATAAATCCATGTATATTTGTTTCGTGCTCATTGTTATCTTTTTTCATATCATCGCCTCACGAATCAAGCCTCGGTGCATTTATCCAATAAATTGTTTTTTTTAAATCCAAACAAATAATCAACGTTGTTTAAATATCAGATTCGCTATTATTCCAAAGCAAAAGTTTCTAAATAAGGCAATATTTCGCGTTTGGAAACTCGAGAAAACGTGCCCTAACGTGCTGGGTTTCGATTTCTCGTTTGACTAAATAGCCAAATATCCTCTTAAAGCTTCAAAGTATGGTTTCATTAAATTATAAGGTGATCTTGGTTCGATGGTTTAGAGTATCGGGTCCTAACGTGCTGGATGTGATATTCCTTAAGAATAAGAGAATCTTATATTTCAATTCACGTTATCAGAGTTTCTTTTAAGGATCGTATTTTTAAATTCTTTTCGAGTTTTTATTTTCGACATCAAGACATTAAGTAATCAACTAGGTACCAATTTTGGGCGTATCGAGGGTGCTAATCCTTCCTCGTGCGTAACCGACTCCCGAACTCATTTTTCTAAATTTCGTAAACCAAACTCATTGTTTTAATAAAATTAAAAACAGCTGCTTTTAAAGGTGACCCGATCACACCTCATCAAAAAAGATTGGTGGCGACTCCCGTTTTCATTTTTTTCAAAATCCAAGTCGACCCCGTTTTCCGTCCAAAAAATGGTGTCAACAGCCCAAGTTGTAAAGTTTTATTTTTATTTATTTATTTATTTATTTTACTTAGTTTAAATTTTTATATTCAGTCCAAGAGTCCCAAATAAAAGACCCTTGGCCGAATTTCCATATTAAAATAATTAGGAGTTTTTTTTAGTTTTAGTTTTAGTGTTCTAATTAAATTAGGAAAACATTTGAAAGGCCTATTTATATGGCTTGGCCAGCCACCCTACATTACATTACAATTACATTGAAAATTTCAGATTTGATTTGAGTGAAAATTCTCTTTGAGTTCTTCAAGGATTTTCTCTTGAGTTTTCTTTAGAAGTTGTTTTAACAATCTTTTTGATTGTGGGAGCTATCTTCAACCTTCTTCTTGCCATTGATATTCTTTGGAGGGGAGATTAGAGCCGTTTGAAGGGAGTTGTGAGATCTTTCGAGATTTCAAGGCTTCTTAGGACTTATCTTTTAATTTCTTACTGTCAATTCTTTCTTTATTTCTGTTTGTGCCGAATCTTTATCTAATTTATTTTCTGTTCTTATTGTGTTTTCAGCCTTTTTTTATCTTAAGTAATTAGCCCAAAAATCCTCAATTTCTAGGGTTCTTACCGATTCATCCATACTCTTTTTTGGGAGAAATTAGATTGCCGAAATTTGGGGAAAACTATCTGGGTGTTCAATTGGGCAGAATCGCAATCTCTTCTAGGGTTTCAAGATTCCTTATTAACACTTATTTCTATTCTCAATTTGATTTTTTGTTGATTTGGGGATTTTATTTCAGATCTGAAAATTCAAAAATCTAATCTTTTAATTTTCTGTTTCGTTTCAGATCTAATTGTTTAGGGTTTTCGTAAGAGTTTCTCGTGACTTGGCAACTCGATCTTGGTCCGCGCGCAACCCCGTATCAGCCCTGGTATTGGACCGGCTGTCGTGCACAGATGGCATTGGAAAGCCTTTAGCAGCTTCTCTCCTTCTTTCACAATAAATATTTGTCCGAAAACACTGCCAATTCCTCCTCCTAGAATTATTCTTGCCCCAAAACTCAACTTTCCCTTCACTGTATAATCTCAAACATGTACAGCACAGTCCTTAATACTTGTAGCAGTAAAGTTAAATTTCAATCATATAAATGAAAGATCTGGGTTACCATGGTTAATGATCCTGGAGACAAAAATGCTGTTTTTATTCTTCAACTTTGCGGTATCTTCCCCTGTTTATTATCAGTTAAACCTTCTGGATTAAAATATAAACAGAAACAAGGGTAGAGAAAAAGATTTAGTAATGATATGAATTGTAAGTGCTTATTGGATTTGAAGGAAGAAGGGCTTTGGGTTAAGCTGAGAAGTTTAGAGTGAAATAAATGTTTCAATGGAGTTTTCCAATTTGATGATCTTTTAGATGAAATTTCCATAGAACTTAATGTGGAGTAGTGCTCAAAAGGAAGAAAATTACCACTCCTAACTTCCCCCAAAATTCTGACATAGACTTTAATGCCTTAAAATTCGATACTATCCTAAAATATGGTGAAGTTTAGAGCTTGTTCAAATGATAATATTTTTTTTCTGGGTAAGGTTTGAATCCACGACTTCTAATATATATGAGTTTTTGGTCTGTTATTAGTCATGACCCGGTTACAATTCTTTCGTGGAGAGTGTAGTTTTAGCCCATTCACTCCAAGTGGGTACGACTTAGGCTTACGTTTTTTTCACTCGAATTTACATTTACAATCTCTCGTTTTCATTGCAAAATTTCGGACGTCAGCAGTTACCATCATTTGAAAAGGAGATAAATTATATACCAAAACAAAAAAATATTATGAAACTAAAGGCATGTGATTAGTTCCTGATTGGTTTTGATCATTTCAAAGAGTAATTTAGCATAGCATGTCATATGTATCATCCGATAATCAAGGGACTCTGTCCGGACAGATTCTATTTGTTTTGTCCATAAACCAAGCAAGTTAAGCTCATCAGTTTATACATCAATGGATAATATATATTTAACATGCGGTGACATTTTAAGTTCATATTATTCCCAAGGTTCAAGCTTCTTGTTGAATATTCAAACCCCACATGCTCTTACAAGATTTAAGTGATGGATGGTAATGTTTTGTTTTGTTGTCTTCCTTTGAAACCCAATAATTCATTGAGACCTTCCAAGTCAAACAACACTGTAGTGACCATATATCGTCCCAAATTATCAGGAACTTGAGTAGGGTTCCCTTTTCCAAAAGCTCAGCTGTGTTCAGCGATGGCGGTTGCTTTGGCAGTAACAGGTGGAGGTGGGCAATACAATGGTAGGATGACCTGGTTCGTTGTTCTGTCATGTATGATGGCTGCCATGGGAGGTGTCATCTTTGGCTATGATATTGGGATTTCAGGTTTGCCTCTGCAAAATTTGTTTGTATAATATATATATTTCCTTCTTTGCGTTGACGATTTATGGCTAAATTTACTAATCTTACATGCTTACAAGTATGACTTAAAAAGTCAGCGTGAAAGCTCTCTGTCAAGCCACTAAAACATGAGTTTAATTGCTTATTTATGTCTTCTTGTTAGTTTGGAGTAAAAGAGAAAATAACCTGAAGTGAAAAGGGTTCTTGATTGAAGTGAACTGAATTGACATAGCATCAATTTGTACATGCAAGAAGCCAAACTACACGCCTTAATCTTTGATGTCTTCTTGTTAGTATGTCTTAAGATAGTTCCAATGATTATCTGTGTGAAGGTGGAGTGACATCTATGGAGCCATTTCTCAAGAAGTTCTTCCCAGAAGTATATAGAAAGATGAAGGTGGACACCAAAATCAGTAACTACTGCAAATTTGATAGCCAACTGTTAACCTCATTTACATCTTCACTATACATAGCTGGGCTAGTCGCTACGTTCTTCGCCTCATCAGTTACAAAAGTTTTCGGTCGTAAGCCGTCAATCTTGACAGGAGGTGCTGCATTCCTTGCTGGTTCAGCCCTTGGTGGTGCAGCTTTCAATGTCTACATGCTGATATTTGGTCGTATCTTGCTTGGAATTGGGGTTGGATTTGCAAACCAGGTACATTATTTAACATTTCCATTATTGATCCAATTCTTACTGCACAATCTTAATTGTTTTTTCTTCCTGCAGTCAGTCCCTTTGTATCTCTCAGAAATGGCACCACCTAGATACAGGGGAGCAATCAACAATGGCTTCCAGTTCAGTATTGGCATAGGTGCACTGGTAGCTAACCTTATTAATTTTGGCACCGAAAAGATTGAAGGCGGTTGGGGTTGGCGGATTTCCCTAGCCATGGCAGGAGTTCCAGCCTCAATACTAACACTAGGTGCACTTTTCCTCCCAGAAACACCCAGCAGCCTAATCCAAAGTAGCAGTGATCATGACAAGGCTAAACAGCTGCTGCAACGTGTCCGAGGCACCACTGATGTCGAAGCAGAACTCGAGGATCTCATCAAAGCAAGGTCAATCTCAAAAACCATCAAGCACCCATTCAAGAAAATCATACAAAGAAAGTATAGGCCTCAACTAGTAATGGCAATAGCCATACCATTTTTCCAACAAGTGACAGGCATCAATGTCATTGCATTTTATGCCACACTTCTATTCAGAACAATTGGAATAGGTGAAAGTGCTTCCCTACTCTCCTCTGTGGTAACCGGTGTTATCGGAGCCGGATCAACATTCATATCAATGCTTATCGTCGATAAATTCGGGCGAAGAGCCTTATTCATGGTTGGAGGAATCCAAATGCTTATTTCACAGATACTTATAGGAGGAATCATGGCAACTCAGCTAGGGGATCATGGTACAGTAAGCCAAGGGTATGCATATTTAATTATAATCTTGATATGCATATATGTAGCGGGTTTTGGATGGTCTTGGGGTCCATTGGGATGGTTGGTTCCGAGTGAGATATATCAGCTAGAGATTCGATCCGCCGGACAAAGTATTACGGTGGCGGTCAGCTTTATATTCACATTCATTGTTGCACAAACATTTCTAAGCATGCTTTGCCATTTGAAGGCAGGGATTTTCTTCTTCTTTGGAGGATGGGTTATAGTGATGACTGCATTTGTGTACTATTTGTTGCCAGAGACTAAGAATGTTCCCATTGAACAAATGGAAAATGTGTGGAAAGAGCATTGGTTTTGGGCAGGGATTGTTGGGGAAGAAGATGAGAAGATTAAGATTCAAGGTGTTTGACAGTAGAATTTACTAGAGATTTTTAAATGTAAATTATTTGTATTGCAAGGAGAACAATAGGGAAACAAGTTTGATTAGCAAGTGTTGGAGAAAACATGAAATTTGAAATTCTATGTATAACTTTAAACCCTCCAACCTTGATCGTTCTAGTGCATTTGGTCTAATGATGATTGTAGTCTCTTTACTATAATGAAATTTAGGGTTCAATCCCCTTATTTTAATTTGATATATAATTTGATCCTTCTATTTTTACAATTTAAGATTTAAGAATTTAGTTGATATGTAAATTCATTATTAATTGAACTTAGTTAACATAGACTTTTTCGTGGTCCTAATCTTATCATCGAACAAAAAGTAAAAAATTTCACGTGATCACTTTACTGGTGACAACAATATGGACCTATTGATAACACTATTGTTGGACCTCTACCAACTTGAGACATGTGGTAGCATGATAGGCCACCTAAGAAGCGCCCTCCACTCACTACAAATCAGGTGGTCATCAAAAGCTTTGCCCCCTTATTTGATTATCTGATTAGATAGAATGTAGTGGCTCAAAGAAACTAGCCACTTGCTTTTCGGAAGGATACTGTTATTTGCCCTCCCAAGCATCCGATCTCTTGTTAATAACATGATTCTTTAGGCCACCGAATCTCACGTGGGCTTAATTATTCCGTCCCACAATTTAGAGGAAATGGCAACAGGTCCCATCACAGACATCTTCGTCCAATTACGGACATCCTCCCCACGCATCCCACAACAATGGCTTGACAGTGAATCCGCCACGATAATGCCACCTAACACGAGACTTTGCCTATAAATAACCCCTAAGATGATAAAGAATGGATGAACTCTTCAACATCATAGCCTACATTCTACCATCTTACTCTCAACCTATCTCTATCACTAATACTTCCACTCTCTGTATTCTCCGGCTCTCCACCAGATAGGATGAACTAGCTTCCATCAACTCCACTTCTTTCTCCTTATATCTCCTCCTTGTTCATCCCACACATCAACAATTATAAAAATGATAGAATCAAAATAAATACTATGTAATACATTTAAATTTAATTTACAAAGTGATTATAAGATATGATTAAATCATTTCATTGCATTATATGATTGATAAATTAAAAATAGTTAAAATTAAATAATATTTATACAAACAAAACAATCTAACTTCCTAAAAGGAATTAAAATCCTAATTCAGAAATAAATATTAATAATATTACAAAATATTTAAATGATTTCTATCTTCTTCAATTTGTCCTCATTGTCATAATCTTCAAATTTTGTCTTCTTCTATCTCTTATCATCATTTTCGATCAATATTAATTTTTGTTTATCAATAATTAATTGTCTTCTAACTAAAAGAAAAAAAAGTACTTCCTTATTTTACTTTTGCGAGGGTCAATCTTCTATCAAATTCACCTTTTTCTTTCATTATCCTATCAAAACAATTATTTTATATATAACCAATTATCTTAAAATAAATGGATAAATGTATAATGATTTTTTTTCACTTCCATTACATCTTTCTAATATTTTAATCTTCAACATTCAATCAAACAAAACCGTTTATTATCTAAACATTTAATTTTATCATCAACCTGTAAAAAAGGATTTACACAATTTTTTTTTGTGTTGACATATATTTGAAGGCAAAGAAAGTTTTTTTTTTTTGGCTGATTCTATGATTAAAACAGCCCCCACAACTTCAAGTAATATTTTATTTTCAGAGTTGACAAATTAAATATTGAATTATCTATTTGGAAGATATTTAAACTAGTTAAAATTCAAAACATGGAAATCAATTGAGTTGAAATTTAAGACTTATGTTTAGTTATTCTGAATCAAATTTGATTACTTACAGAAAAAGTAAAATCACTTTCTATATGTGAAGACATAGCGTTACTTTATATAAAAGTGATTAGATTGTGACTCCTATGTCAACTGAGCTTAAGTGATATATAAATTTAAGTTTTGCTTAGATTAAAGATGTTAGAAAATATAAACATCACGTATATAATAAAAGTAATTACATGATAGGTTAGTCCAAATTAAAATTGATCTAATTTAGTTAAAATTTTATTGGGATGATAGATCATGTTGAGTTTTATTTCAGATTTATTCTTTTAATTTCGTGATTAAAACTGTAACCACATTTCCGAACACTATTTTAGCCACCATTTCTATTTGCAAAGTATCCCCACCATTTCTACACTGTGCTTCATTTTCAAGTAAAAGAAATTGGAGTATAGAAGAAGCATGAAGTGGGGTAAGAATGGTAGTTGGCTCCCCAAAATAGGAAAACTCCATTAATTAATGATCAAAGTGAAAGTCATTGATCGGGATGAGTGGGGGAGTTGGAGAGTAGGATTTGGGAGGAATAATGGTCTCTGTTCGATTTTGCAGGCAGAGCTGCAGGCGTGGCTGAGGGGCTTCACTTGACTTGGCAACAAGGGTATCGGCCTGTGGAGCTAGAGGGTGATAGTTTGGAGGCCATTAACCTGCTACAGAGCAGTACACCAGAGGAGAATTGTTTGCGGAATCTATGAAACTCAGTGCAACAGATGCTTGGTCGGCAGTGGACTGTAGAGATCCGACATGTGCTGCAGGGAAGTGAACAAGGTAGTGGATTTTGTGGCGAAACATTTCAAGATGCGATCGTTTGCTCTGCAGCTGCTGGGTACGCCATTAGCGGGGAGTTGGAAGCTGTTAATTGATGGTGTTGGTGTTGGTCGGATATCCCATGTTAGCTCTAGCTGAGGCATGTTAGGCACTTCCTTATTCAACAAAAAAAAAAAAAAGGAAAAAGTGAAAAACATTGTATCCTATTAAGGAGATTTCAAGGCATTAGTAATGGGATAACATATATCTTTGGCTGAAAATTTGTGAATACTCACAATTGCAGTAGAGGAGGATAATGTTTCAGCCCCATGTATTTGATGTCTACCATGAAACTTGACAAAACAGATGATGACCGAAACCTTCTAGATCTTGATTCTATGGACTATATTTAAAGTCTAAGATTGAAGCTCTCTTGACCATACAGATCTAAGGATAAACTCTTCTAAAGCTTTTAAGATGAAAAGATTCATCTAATTATTTATATTTTCCTTTTATTGTCTACCTAATTTTATGATTTCTCATATAGTTAAAACTAAACTACTTTATTGTATTTTCATCTTTATGTTTTTTAAGTCGACTCTTATTTTTATTGAGGTTACAAACTTTTTACTTTTTTTTATTTTAATGTCATTTGTTTTTTAAATTCATAAAATAAAGGTTACGCATGCTTTAAAAAGTTTCATGCTGTTTTGTCCTTGAAGATTTGCTGCAACATTTAAATCTATTGATAAATTATATTGGGTTGCTTAGAAATGTGAAAATTGTGTATGTTTGTAGAGAAGTCAATAGTTGGCAAGTTCTGTTTTTTGTAGCAAAACATGTACTGCTGATGGCTGTAAATGGATGTACTACTTTCTTCATTTTAATAAAATATCATATGGTTGAGTGAAAACAACAACCAAAACTTAAGTCAATTTTTCATTCTCTTTTTCATTTTTCTCCTTTCCTACCTACAATATGTTATATATAGAACTACTTGTCCCGACCCTAAAGCCTGTCCAAGATATGAGAGGGTTTGAGCAAAAATATAAACTCGAAAAATGAGCTTGAACAAAAAAATAAGGTCCGTTTAAAAAATAGACCGGGCCTCGGATAAGGTATTTTAGCCCAGCCCGAATTCACTAAAAGACAAAAAAAAATTGTATTTTTTTTGTTTTTGAATGTTATTTTCTTATTGTTTTCTCTCTATTTTGCTACTATTTTACGATTATATTGCTATTATTTTGTTGTTGTTGTTTGAATATTGTATAAAGCTTATTTTATTTTTAATTTTGTTATTATTTTAAAGGCATTTCTTAATTTTTTTATTATTTTAGAAGTATTTGCTTGTTAAATTGTACATATCTTAGTGTTATTTAAGTCTAGATATTTTTAAAAATTTATTTTCAATTTATTAGGAAATATTTATTTTGATGTTTTTAGTATTTTTGATGTATTATATATACTTAAAAATTATATAAAAATAATATAAAAATTAATACAGGCGGGCTGGGCCCAAATTTTAACATTTTTATCTGGGTCGAGTTTAGATAAAATTTTAGGCCCATTTTCCAGGTCAGGCCCATGAGCACCTCTAATTATGTAGATTCATAGTTTATTAAGCAAGTAATTTTAGAATAGTTAGAAGATTTGTAAGAACTCAAGTGAATTTTTTTTATGGAAAAAAAGTAATTCAAATTTCTTAAAATAATTATTGTATTTTTTTTAAAATCAATATTATTGAAATGATTGAGAAATTATATTCAAAAGAAAGATTATTACAGTATTAATTTTTTAATAAATTGATAGTTTAACATCTATATTTAGTTTTGAGATGTCGATTGAGTTTTAGTTTGATTTGTATCGGTATTACTATCAGTACAGGAGAACGTGGGTTCGAGTGCTCTGAAGCATATTATCCTCCTATTTAAGGGTTAGGGAGGGGCTATAGATAATTCTAAGTGTTGTATAAAAAATAAACAAATATGATAAGAATTTATAATGAAATTAATATTAAAAAAAATTAGTTGTGAAATTTACTATTTTTTTTTTATCATTATCATTATGAAGAGGAACTTAGTTCTTTGATGTGATATTATCAAGTTATAACAACTAACTACTATTTTCATTTATTTGAAAGTATAGAAAAAATACTATTATTTTTCTAGACCTGATCATAGGCTAATTCATTCGTTCATGTTTGAAAGTTTATTCGAAAAATTGAAAAGTTTGAATAAAAATATAGATTTGAAAAATGAATTTGAATAAAAAAATATTTTGGCCCGTGTTCGGCCCGAATCAGTCTATACTTTCTTTTTTGTTGTTTGGCTGCCATTTGTTGTTGTTTTGCTTTTATTTCGCTATTATATTGTTATTATTTTATTACTGTTTGGATGTATAATTCCTGTTTTATTATTAATTTTATTACTATTTTAAAAATATTTACTTTGTAATTTACAATTATCTTAGTGTGTATTTTTAATTTGTTGGAAAATTTTAATGTATTTCTAATATTTAGTTTCATATAAAAATTAATAAAAAATTTAATACCAACCAACTGAATGATACTCAAAATTAATATTTTTAAGGTGAACCGGAAAACAAATCTTAAATTTTATATGGAATTTAGCCCGACCCAATCAGATGTAAATTTGTCCGAATCAATCATTATTAATTTTTTATGGCATTTCTTAACGAAATTACACTTTCCCAACGCATAATCTTAATATTGAAGAATAGTCTTTTTTTTTGGTGAAGAAAATAACAAACTCGTAAATTACAAAATAAATTTAAGAATAGTCATTTCAATCATCACTCTTTTAAGCTATAATAGTTTTTTTGGACTTTTGACCACGATATTTGCTTTAAAGAATTTTAACATGGATATTTTATTTGAATAAAAGATTAAACCATATTTATATTTCTTTTGTTTAAATTTATATATATCTAATAACAAATTAATCAGTTATAAAAATATATATAATGAAAAATAATTAAAACGTGATGATATTCCTAGTAAATATATTAAAACTAAAGGCCCATTCCTTGTGGTTTCGGATGGCAATTAATTATTAAATTTCAGCTCATAAAAAGTCAATTATAGCGACTATTTTGAAACTGTTAAGGTAAATTTGAGGAATATGTCAATTTTATAAAATATTTAAAGTTTGAGATAGGATTTTATTTGGATATTTAAAGTAGTAGGTTGATTTTGGAAAGAGAAACATAATGACATGTTATTATTATTATTTGTTTTTGTGTTAGACATTGTAATAGTTTTAAGCTATATTTGATATGCGATAGTGTTTGGAGACCCACACAATTTTTCTATAGTATCGAGATGAAACCATCACCTTAGAAGCCCATCACATTGCAATTCAGATACGATATTAGGTTGAAGTATAACTAGGGCTTCTAGTTGGCCGTGGTTATGAAGTCACAGGTTGGAGTATAACTCGAGAGACCAATTGACAGTGGTTATGCAGTCACAGGTTCAAGTTTCATGATGCTTAAAGAGGATGCTTTATAAACCTTATACATAAGTTTGAGACCATAATCATAAGGAAAACGAAGGCTTTTCGGTATAATGAACTTATTCTTTGTATCCATCTCTACCAAAAGTAGTATCCTTAATGTAATTTTTTGAAACTTGTGACAAAATTAAATGCAAGAGGACTTTCAGGAGGGGAGTCATTGTGGAGGTAGAGAGAAGCTAATGCTCAAGTCGAGGCAGCAATGATTATAGTTATTAATGAATTCTTTAATACAATAATCGTTATCGACCCGAAAGGACTTTCAGCTTTTCTCCACCGTTACAATCACTCCTCCCCCTAAAAGTCTTATTGCCCCCAACTTTGTCACAAGTTTTGAATAATGAGGTTAAGGATATTGCTTTGATGGAGATGAAAAAAAGAATAAGCTAATTTTACCGGAAAACCACTTAGATTTTCCTTATGATTATGGTCTCAAACTTGTGTACGGGGTTTATAAAGCATCTTCTGGGGTGACATGAAACTTGAACCTGTGACCACATAACCACAGTCAATAGGGAATCATAGTTATACTTCAACTATGATCGTATAACCACCGTGAATTGGAGCTCGAGTTGCAATGTGATAAGCTTCTAATGTGATAGTTTGATCCCCACATCGTAGATGAAATATGGGGTTTCTAAGAGTTATCGCATCACTATGAACTCAAACATACCTTAAAACTATCACGTTGTCTCCCTCAAACACAAATAAATCTTTTCGTCCAAAAATTTCAACACTCAATAAAAAAACAATTTGGAAAAGATTTTTTGATTTTACAAAGGACAGTAACCGATGGAGTTGATGGAGTAGAGGGAGCAAAACCCCATTTATATAGACAACCGAGGGGAAAATTTGAAAAAAAAAGTGGAAGCCCAATTTGAAAATTATCTCGGGATTCTTAGGATGTTTGAAAATTATTTCGCGATTCTCGGGTTTTAAAATTTTTTCACGGGTTAGGGTTGAAAATGGGAGGGAAGAAAATGCGTTCTGTAGGATGCATTTTCAGTTGAGGTGGCAGAATGTTCTCTGAAAGCACAACCTGTAAGACACGCTTTTAGCCTATATGACAGCCAAGTCAACTTAAAACGCGTCCTATAATATGCACTTTCAGAGAACATTTTGCCACCTCATTTGAAAACATGTCCTGTAGGGTGCATTCCCCCCCCCCCCCCATTTTCAACCCTAACCCTAACTTGTGAAAAAAATTCTCAAAATCGTAACCGTAATCCTAAACTAGAGATTCTCGGGCCAAAGAATCTCGAATAAAATTCAGACATCACATCCAAAAATGGCTTGATTTATATAACAAATAAACTATTTGTTGAAAAAAAATAGTTGGGAAAAGTTACCGTTGGTAGTAGGACTTTTTTTTGTTTCTCTCTCCAAAATCAGTCTATTTCTGTAAATATCCAAAAAAAAACCCCAAAATTCTAATTTTTTTTTCTAAAAATAGTTTTTACTTCAAATTGACCCATTAAGTTATTATTTAGGATTTTAGTAACAACTGTTTGTATACAATTATAATAAAATTATACAATATAATAATAAATACATATAAATAATTACAAATTAAGTTTAAATACATAATTCGACAAAAGTAGAGACCCGCAAATATTCCATTACTATTTGATTAAATATAATCATTAATAATTTAACTCAATTATTTTCAAAAAGAAATTTAGCTCAATTTCACTAGAAGGATAAAATTTCCAGTCCTACTTATTAAAAATAAAAAATAATATTTGGTGGTGCTGCTGAGGAGAGCCGTCAGAATAGTTGGAAGCTTCCAGAAACCCGGGTATTCTCTGAGCAACTTCCACGTGGTTTTTTATTTTCTAAACTGTAAACTTAAAAATCACTGACCTAATTTTTAAAATTTAAACTTCTCAAAAGAAAAAAAAATCTATTTTAAATTGAACTTAATATTAAAATTGAACTGTTACAGCTATAAAAAGAAAAGTAGCACTTTCGACTTTCGCTATCACCTACCGATTCATCTCGCCAAAAAGAAAAGTTCGTCTTTGATCGTTGCTTCATTTAAGCAACACCAAAAGGTAAGTATTTTTTTTTTCAGTTTTCCGTCAAAAATTAGGGCTCTGTATCGATCATTTATTTTTTTGATCACTAAAAACGATTATGTATCAATTCAATATCGCTTATTTTCTCCCAAGTTTCAAATCTTTGCTTTTTTGGTAGTTCCTTTTTTTCGGTTTGCGTTAATCGGAAGCGATGCCTTCAGCTGTATCGCAGCAGTGGCAAGAGAAGGCGACTGGGTTTTTTTCTTCCTCAGGTAATTTTTACTATCAATTCTTCGGCATATTATTGTATTTTTATTTTTTTACATGTTGCAATGTCAGCGGGCTTTTTTTTTATTTTTATTGCAGGGGTGAAGCTGAAGGAAGCTAGCCAAACCGCCGGCACGTTTGTTGGAGAAGTTGCAAAGGATGCCAAAGGCAACGTCACTGACGTGGCGGAACGAGTTGGTTCCATGGTCAAAAACCGATGGGCGTTTCTCCGGCAGCCAGCGACAAGACATGCTGTGCAAGAGAGTCTTATATCGGCTGCTGCAACGACCGGAACCTTTTTGAGGAAAGGCATCACCGGGACTAAAGACAGGGTTGTTGTTGGGAAAACAAAAGTTGAAGAGGTAAAAAGAAAAGAATCTCTAAGAGTAACTTTAATTGATCCCTTTTTAATAAAAAGGATCTTACGGACTATTATATATGTTGTTCAACGTATTAATAATCAATTACATCGTGAGAGAGGATGGGCTACCATTTAAATTTTGATGTTTCCTGTAGCATTTGATATATCTGCCTATAGTGTTATGCCACTGGAATCTTATTCCGTGCTTGACCAATTATTCTTAATTGTGATTGTTTGTTTTTTAGACTCTGTTTCTTTTCTGTCTAATTTCCTGCTTTGTAGATTGCCTTTCATTCGGTTCTTTACTCTGATAGGTTAAGCTTGTGCTGTTATCAAAATTTTGTACACCACGGAAAGGGTTTTAGTTGCTTCTTCTTTTTCCATTGGGTATTATTACTTGATTCACTTCTCTTATTGCAGAACTATCAAGGTTTCAAGTAACTAGTGAATTTCGGACCTCTCTATCCATTCGTGTTATTATGATATTTGTTGATGTTACAGTTGACCTTGTATAATTAAGAATGCAATATATTGATGCTTAAACAAGGCATTGATGTAACTATTTTTTGTCTTACAGACTAGGCTAACCTAGGCCTCTACAGAAATCATGGTAAAAGATGACTTATATGTAATGGTGACTTTGTTTACAGGTGGCAAAAAAGACTGCACAGAAAAGCAAGACAATTTTGACAGATATAGAACGATGGCAGAAGGTATAGAATTTTTGCGCTTTACTTCTCTTTTTGATGTTTGTTTTTCAATCTTTCAACTTCTTACATGCACTTTCAAGCTTCTGAACTGTTATCATGTGAATTAAATTTGCAGGGTGTTGCCAGCACTGATGGTAAGTTTCTCTATCCCGGCCACAATGCATTCTCCAAATGGTGACTTCTTTGGGGATCCTTGTCACTTTCCTTCTCTCTTTGTGGATATTTCCAGCTATGCAATGTGTTTGCCCCTTATTTTTTTTTCTCTTGTCCTCAGTATTTGGAGTTCCTATTGAGGTTACTGTGCAGCGGCAGCAAGCCATCAAGCCCATCCCTCTTATATTGGTGAGATGTGCAGATTATCTCATATTATCAGGTGATCCAGACCTGTACTTATTTAGCAAATGTTGCTGCAATATACATTTTCTTTTTACAGAAGGTAACATATTCGATTTTGACATTTTTTAGGTATAAATTCTCAATACTTGTTTAAAGCTGAAGGAGATAAGAAGGTCATTGAGCAATTGGTTTCTGCATACAACCAAGGTATCTTGCATGTTATCTGCTATAATTTGACCAGAAATTATTCTATTTGGATTGTCATAATTTGTCGTCATATGTATATCACAGATTTAAATGCCTCCATACCAGAGGGCGTGAATCCAATTGATGTAGCAGCTCTAGCCAAATATTATATTGCTAGTCTTCCTGAGCCATTGACCACCTTTGAGCTTTATGATGAGATCAAAAGTGCCCGTTCTAGCATACATGCTATGAGGAATGTACTAAAAATGCTTCCTAGTGTAAATTACATGACTCTTGAGTTCATCACTGCATTGCTGCTTCGTGTTAGCCAGAAATCAGTCCTTAACAAAGTAGGAGTTATCTGTTTCTCTCTCTCTATCTGTCTGTTTATCTCTTTGCTTTCATGCATTTCATTTAAAGGTGGTTTCAAGTAAGGTTGGATATAATTGTGAAAGCTTATATTTCTCCACATATGTGAGTTGCCATTCAGACCTGATGAATTTCTATATTGCCTTGTACTGATGGGCTAAAGCTAACTTGATGATCAAAATGATCTCTGTTTCGTGGAAAATTTATCTCTCTGAGGTCATTGTTAGCATCTTTTTATTAGTCTTATGAACAAAATACCTATATAAATAAAGCAATTTCCTGGTTTCTTCACTTCCCCATCCCTCCAAACAGTTGTCTTGCAGTTATGTGCTTATTATTATCTGATAGACAAGTTGTACCTTTAACAACGTTTTATTGTTATCTTCCAATAGATGGATGCACGAAGCCTTGCCATGGAAATGGCCCCTGTTATTATGTGGCAGAAGGATAGAAAACCAGAATCTTATAGGAAATACTGGAGCCATCCACCCAAAAGTCCTTCTAAGGGTAGCATGGATTCAACCCCTACTTATAGTGCATGGGACATGCTTGAAGGTAAATTCTCCTATCAGCTACAGTTTGCTCTTCTGTCTCTCTATTGTGTATGAGAAAGCATACTTTCATGCTAATACTAACAAAATATTTAATAGAATATGGTCTCTAGTCTACTTGGGGAAGCTAGTTCTTAATCACAGGACTGGAAATGATGGGAAAAATTATGTGACTTGATAGTTATATACCGCTGCATTGACTTGCGCTTGTTCCTAAGAAATGGTGACTGAAAATGTATTTGTGAACCTTGAAGGTTCTGGTTTTCATTCATGATTTACTTTTTCTTTGTTATGGCTACAGATGATGGAGAAGATATGGATGCTTCCTCCCACATTCCTTTGGATGATGGTATCCCGGTTGATTTTGGTGCCATTGAGGTCATTCAATGCCTCATAGAACAACACAATCCCATATTTACAGACGCTAATGAGACAGTCTGGAGATGACCGAGACTAGATGATTCCTTGTGGGCAGCCAAATCAATCATATCCGGGTATGAAACTGGAAATTTGAGCTAGATGATTGGTTTGCAGTAGTGGATATTCTTTGTGGGCAGAAGCACTTGAATGTACATTTTATTCATTAGTATATACTTGTTTGTATTTGGAGATGAATATGAAATTACCTTAAAGCTACTGCTTCTGAATGGAAAATGCTGGTTTGTTTTTCAGGAGAAAGACAAGGACAGAGTAAATATATAAATTCTTTGAAGGTCTATTTGCCACCTGTTTTGTAACTTTTAACAGAAATAAAGGCAAATTGGCAATAGTGAATATTTTTACATGAACAAGTTGACAATTACAAGAGTCCTCTGCAAATGCTTTTCACATGAAGTTTTTAATTGCATCACTCTCGCTTATTCTCATATTTGGGTTTAACATTGTGTAATGGCAAGTAATGCTACTTTGACTAAGGTGTGATTATTAGACTTGTATATGTGTAATTATAAATTTTAATTTTCTATTAAAAATAGTAATTTGACTAAATGTGTGTTTGATAAGTAGAAAATATTAAATTGTTTAAGATTAAAATTTAAAAAATAAATAAAATTTTAAAATGTTTTTATTAAACAATATAATTATATTCAGTATTTATATTTACTAATTTATCAAATAAATTTTTAATATAAATTTAGTATCTATAAAATTTAGCATTAAAAATTTTAAAAAATATTTTAGTAATCTAAACTTAAACTTGAATCTAAGTTGACCTGATCTATGCATCCTAAAGTTCAAATTACAAGAGATCGGCTTTATTTTAATTTTAGGGTAATTATTAAAATATGAATAAATTTTTATTTTGTTCATTTAAGGAAAAAGATTATAATTTTGTTATTAAACTATTTAAAAGTTTTTATTTAAGTTATTAAAATATGTTAAAGTTTTTATTTAAAACACTTGATTGTTAAGTTTTTTTTAAATATAGTTTTGTAAGGAGGCAAACAATGATTCGACAATTTATGGGGTAGATCAATATCTATCAACGAGTAGATCTAAGTTAATTTTATTTATCAACGAGTAGATCTAAGTTGATCTTATAATCACTGTTGAAGATTTGTGAAGAAAAATTTTTAATTAATACAGATTATGTGAATAGAAAAAATCATATAACCTTAATTTTAATAGTTGAATGAACTTGAATGAAAGCTTATTTATTTATTAACTAAACTTATAATTTAGGTTTTCCTTAATTTTATCCTCAAAAGTACAGTAACCCAAATGGGCTCCACTACAACATACTCTGATTGGTTTGTTACTTACCCGCTCCTCATCAAGGTGACTACAGTGACTCTACCCTTTGCAACATTCACTTGAAAAGTCCACTATATGTTCGTTGAACCTGCGATCGAAAACAACATCTTCAACTATTCTGATGGCTCCTACAAACCTCATTATCGCACCTCTCTTCCTCCTCACCTTGTTTTCCTTGGTAGTTTTCTTCGACTTTCGTGACATGGGTTTTGGGCCTTTTCATTCCTCTCCTTCAATTAATGATATATACATTTGTTTGTTATCTCATACATATTGTATTGGTTATCAGGTGAGAGTACAAGAAGGGGTTGAGGATTCAGGGAAGTACCCAATAGTGGTGAGCACATGGCCTTTCCTGGAGGCTGTGAGAGCTGCGTGGGAAGCGGTTGATAAAGGGTTCAATGCTGTTGATGCGGTGGTGGAGGGTTGTTCCGCTTGCGAGGAATTGAGGTGTGATGGTACAGGTTGGTAGCATAAACTCTGGGTTCCTTTTATTTTTTTGGTTTAATTTGCCAGAAATCAGGATGTTTCTTGTTTGGGTTGAGTTGGGTTTTTAGCCTTTGTCTGGTTAAATCCTTAGGTTATGCAGGACTTGCATCCATTAGTTAACCAGACAGGTAATTGGTCCATCATTTTTCTTTTTCTAGGATATCTGTTGCTATCAGTTGAAAGTGTACTTGTAGAAAATTTTATCACTAGTTGAAATCATACTTTGAATCTATTAAGCAATATCTGGTTGTCCCAAAGGTATGATATATGTACTTCTTTAATGTATTCCTTGAGAATGTTCTTTAAGGTATGTATGGGACCAAAAGTATTTTAGAAGTAAAAGCTCAATATATGTTGCCTCCTCTTTAATGGGATTCACTAAAAACAATTGAACATGTGCAGTTTTGTGATTTTGTTTAGTATTTAATTCCCTGATTGACATGAATTTGGCTGTAACAGTGGGTCCTGGTGGAAGTCCGGACGAGAATGGAGAAACTACAATTGATGCATTGCTTATGAATGGGGTATTCAACATTGTGTCAAGTTTGTCTTGTGTGTTATTTTGATCCTTATTTGTTTGCTTTTGTTTAGAGAAACAACTTAATCTTTTGTGTTCACCAAGGACATGCAATAGGCCACAATGGAGGTTGGAGCTGTTGCTTCTATGAGGTATGTGAAGGATGGCATTAAAGCTGCAAGATTAGTCATGCAACATACTAAACACACAATGCTTGTTGGTGAACGAGCATCCATCTTTGCTATTTCAATGGGTCTTTCAGGACCCACAAACCTCAGTTCATCAGAGTCTATGGAAAAATGGACAAGATGGAAAGAAAACAACTGTCAACCTAATTTTCGGAAAAATGTTGTACCTGTTGGTAGCTGTGGCCCTTATCAGCCTAAGGATAACCTGGGGCATAATAAGGGGATTTGTTCTGAAGCCAGTTCGATAGGAACTATTGAATCCAGGACATGTCTTGTTGGTCCTCATAGCCATGACACGATTTCAATGGCTGTTATCGATAAAGTAAGTTGTAACTGATGATTCATTGCCATTTAGGTGCATATATTCTGAGATTCACATTTGTTTTCAATGAGATTTTCTTTTTCTTGCATAGATGGGACATGTGGCTGTTGGTACATCAACAAATGGTGCAACCTTTAAGATCTCTGGCAGGTACTAATCTTATATTTCTTGAAATTTATTCAGCATTTGGTAAATTATTATCTCATAAACCTTTGAAAGAGATTGAATGATTTCAAATAGAATTAGTTAGATAACAAGATCACTCTTGGCTCCACTTATTTGTAGCTGGTGGACAGAGAGACATCTAAAGTAGGTGTAGTTAGAGTGGATATCTCATTGTGAAATAAAAATGTTAAGCAGCACCGATGATGTTTTCCACTTTTTAGTATCAAGGGTCCTGGATGCCATGAAAAAAAAAAACGTCACATATAAAATTTGTTTCAAAAACATGGATAAGTTTTTTTAATGAAGTTTTGTCTTGGTTTTTCATAAGCATCTTTCCCTTTTTATTGGAGGGAGGGAAATGGTTGAGAGTTGGGGGGGGGGGAGGATTACATTGTCACCAGAGTTTTTATTCACCTAACATTAACTTCCCTGATTGCAGGGTGGGTGATGGACCTATTGCTGGATCTGCTGCATACGCTGATGATGAGGTTGGTGCTTGTGGTGCGACTGGAGATGGTGACATCATGATGCGCTTCCTTCCATGGTATCTAATAAACTCAATACTTAACTTCCACTATTTGGATCAGGTTAATACTAATAAAATATCAGAAAAAGGAAGTGGGTTTTTCTCTTCTTTTCTAGACGAGGCCCCATTAATTGAAATATTTGAGAACAATGTTCTTAGAGTTTAGAAATCTTTTCAAGGGTGGCAAATTACTACGATGGAGTCTTTGATTTGCATTGCTTTGTTAGCATGTTATTTCTTATGGCTAACTTTTCATTTGCTCGGTTGTTTCCTTTCTCAAATTCACCCTTTGCTACTGTTCTACTTCGATTAATCTGTTGTAGTATGTGCGAACCTCATCGTATCTGTTTTCAGCTATCAAGTTGTAGAGAGCATGAGACAAGGAATGGAACCAGAGCTTGCGGCCAAGGATGCAATATCACGAATTGCTAGAAAATTTCCTGATTTTATGGGAGCCGTTGTTGCTATCAATAAGGATGGTGTACACGCCGGCGCATGTCACGGGTGGACATTTCAATACTCAGTCAGAAGCCCAGATATGGACGACGTAAAGGTTTTCACAGTGCTGCCTTGAAATTGCTGGTGGAACATGTCTTGTTTCAATATTATCACCATAAGTGTTCAACAATTCATCCAAGGACATCATCTATTATTGTATTTTACCAATGAATATTCATCCAAAAGCATTTGTATAAGAGACATTTATGAGGCTAGGAAATGAAGAAATTTAAGTAAAAATTCATTGGGAATTGTTTGTTTTAATGTCAAAACTTTCCCCACCCTTTGTTTCATTCCTTGAAATAAGGAATTTTACATGAATGTTGATTGAAAAGTCGAAAAAAAACGATACGTGAAAAACACAAAGCGCCAATTTTCAACGGCTCCAGGGCCTCGTCCCTTGAATAGTAAGTGAATGCCTTTCGTGTTGAGGGTGGACCAAACCCGAATGCAATTTACCCGATCTCTCCATTCGGACCTTATAAAAGTAAACGCCAATACAAAATAAAAACCTTGGCTCTCTTCTTCGTCATTCTTGTTTCTTTTTTGGTATATGAAGCATGGTTTAGGGCTTTTAATTCCAACTAATTTTTTTTTAAAAAATCTAGTGATTTTTTATCTCAATTTTTATTTTTCCAAAGAAAATTTGTATACTAGTTAATCTAATTAATGGAAATAAATGGAAGTGTTTATAATTCTGGGAATATATCCCAACGAAATGTCGACGCTGAGGGTCAAACATCCGTTTTGAGTTCGAATTTGTTCTTGGATCACGTTGGAGAGGTTACTCTTACTCTTAATTCAGATGGATTGTCTTGGAAATCGCTTTATTCCTTGGATAATGTAAGTTCTTATTTCTTTTTATCTTGTCTATTGATTCTTTCTTCTTAATTATCATACCTCTTCATGTTTAGTTTTATTATTATTATTACTGTTATATAATTTTGTTTTTCTGTTCATTTGATCTCAACCCATCATTTTGTTATTCATTTGTTTTTCTTGGATGATATTGAAATTGCCTTTTGTCTATTTGCCCTTTACCTTCTTGAAGTGTATGAGCTGCGTTACCCTTTGATTATTGAGAAATTAATCTAATTTTGGTTTAAGTTGTAAGATAGTTTCTCCTTAATTATCGTACGTTACAATACACTATGGTTTAAGGTAGGTTGTTTCAATACCTTTTGATCAATGAAAGAATCCTCCATTGTTTTCCGCTTCTTTGAGCTGTGTTTTTACACGAATATAGGGTCATATTTAGCTTCTGATGGCTTCTTCATAATTACTGGAACAGGATGGATCAACATGTTTGGGAATTAAATTTCTTCCTAGAATGGCAACTAAAATGGCAACGAAGCTAAAATTCTCTGATATCTATGCCGTAGAGATAATAGACAGTGATGTGATTCAAGAATCAGATCTCCCACTTGCTGCAGAGTGTTTCGTGGGGAATGAATCTCATGATTCTGGGGTTTGTTTGTTTGTTTGTTTTTTTTCGTCTCATTTTATATAATGATAACATTTTTCACTAATTCATCATACTTACTGCTGCAGATGAACCACTTTATGGTGCATACTTTTCAAAAGTCTAAGTCACAGCCTTGCCTTTGGAGCTTGGCGGTTTACAAATTTGGTAACAAGGACTTGCAGACATGTCAAATGTGGGTGAATAAAATTAATGATTCTCTTAGTAAGGAAGTTGGGAGACCAAAGAATCTTCTGGTATATATCTTCTATAGTATGTAAAAAGTTTTTCGTTTCAAGATATAATGCCAACGAGAAATTGAAGATATTTTAAGAGATTTTTTCCCATTTAATAAGGTATTTGTTCATCCAATGAGTGGGAAAGGGAATGGACGGAGGATCTGGGAAACCGTTGCTCCTATATTCTCACGTGCTAAAATAAACACAAAGGTAAGCTTCCATAACAAATGCAGATAGATGTTATTGCATTATTTTCCTAACATTATCAACTGTTGCATTTTCCCATTAATTGTCATATTTTCTTATCATGGAAATTTAAACCATATTAATCCTAGTTATAAAGGTTCAATTAATACCTATTACTAAGTCAAGCATGCCTGGCTAGTTATAATAACCTGTTGTTTCAATTTCAGGTGATAGTAACACAGAGGGCGGGGCATGCATTTGATGTGATGACATCTGCCACAAATGAAGAGCTGAATTCATATGATGGTGTTCTAGCTGTTGTAAGTGACTTGATACCTGCATGTTATGGTACCATATGCATCTTTTCTCTGTCTAGAATAACTATACCAAATATACCACATAATAGGTAAGTTGCTAACTTGATGGAAAAGATTGTTCTTTTTAACTTCAGGTTCATGTTTTGTTGTTTAAGTGGTACAAATTTAGTTCAAAGCTTTGTATAGGCTGTAAGAGTGCCGAATGACCTAACTCAACAAAAACCTAATTTTTGGGCGGGCTTGGTTCTGTTTTCTGTTTTTTAAGCTTTAACCTATTGGTACAACACTATGTGACAATTATAGTACCATACATAAACAAATGTGATTTTTTTTCATGTCAATTTGCAGGGTGGTGATGGTTTCTTCAATGAAATCCTTAACGGGTTTCTTTCTTCAAGGCATAAAGCTCCTTTCCCTCGTATCCCTTCAGATTTTTTTGATGCTCTGGGGAATAACAGCAACCCCTTAGTTAATGATCCAAATGGAGCAGATTCTGAGAGTCATAACAACATAGAGAGTGATCCTCTTCTCTCAAGTTCGGCTCATAATGAATCAGGATTCTCTCATTTGAGTGTGTTTCATGATAACCATATTTCTATAAGAATCAACTTTGTGGTTGTTTTGTTTATCCTGTATAACCATGTTTGCTTCTTTTTACAGGAACTAATGATGGTTCTCACATTGAAGGTTAGTTTTTACTGTATTCTTACAAATTACCATGACAATGAAACTCTGTTTGCAACTCTCTATATAGTGGCGGAAATGGTGTCTTTATATTGTTTACATATTATCAATGCTTGAAACCTAAACAAATTTTTTGATATGCAGATCAAATTGAGAATCCACTCCCTAACCAGAGGCTTAGACTTGGAATAATTCCTGCAGGTTCAACAGATGCTATTGTTATATGGTATATTCTTCCATCCTTATGAATATTCCTTCTTTAGGTTTTCTGCTATTTTAAGGCTCAACATGGTAAGGTTAGGTCTGTAGCTTGCATGTGGATGCATGCAGCAGGCATTTTGGGCGACTATTTGTAATATCAGGATACAGTCCACCTGCCCAACTTTGAATTGTCCTTCTGATATGGATACTGCCCTAAGCTTTTACATTTTTGCACCAAGTGGCTGCTCACTGTGGCAAGTGGTGATAAATTGGGAGGGAAAAACATTAAAGAAAGAAGTGAATATTATTACTGGGTGACTTCAAGTTACATTGATTTCTATCAAAAGGCCTCTTCTTGTCAAATACTCGCATATAACTAAGTGTGATCTAAAAGTCTCTTTTCCTTTTTCTCGTTTTAGATGTGATGTTTTACATGATGTTAGATGGAATATAGGATTTTATAGCATTTGAAAAAGTTCTTTGCTGTTCTGTTTTCTTTTTGCCTCCGGTATTCCATGCCTCACATGTTAAGCCCACCTAGTCTACAAGTGTAGGGCCCATGGTCTCATGGGTGGTTTATGTCTTGGGGCTGGCAAATAGACTTGAGAGTCCAATTCTTAAGAGCTGCCCCTTATGCTAAGGATTTAAGTCCTAGGAACTGTTTCTTATGCTAAGTACTAAATGTTAGGATTTTTATCCAGATTATCTGCCCCACAACCTTGCTTTGATGTAATTATAGCTAAGGTAATAACAACTTTCGTTAGGTATCACATCTCTATGAGGAAAATGGCATGTGATTTGTAGTGCTGACGTGCTTAAAACATATATCTAACTGAAAATTGTTGGAGCTAATCATAGATGTCATTTGATTTCTACTTATATTGTTTTGTTGATTTCTTTATTGCAGCACCACTGGTGCTCGAGATCCTATAACGTCTGCACTGCACATTGTCCTGGGTAAAAAGTTGTGCCTTGATGTTGCTCAAGTTGTAAGATGGAAAACTACGTCTACCTCAAAGATTGAACCTCGTGTACGCTATGCGGCTTCTTTTGCTGGGTAGTTTCTTGTTATAACTAGTGTTATGGTTCTGTGAGAGTATTGGCATATAAATGTCTTAAATGTTGTTGAATGCATGCTTGTTTGCTGGTTAATAACCTTTCAAGCACAGTCATGATAATTGAAAGGCATTTTAGTGTGCTTGTGTTCTTTTGTTGCTCTAACAATTACCCTCAGTGTCACTTTGCAACTCATCAGTGAAATTTATCAGGTATGGATTTTATGGAGATGTCATTACAGAGAGTGAAAAATACCGCTGGATGGGCCCCAAACGTTATGATTATGCGGGAACTAAAGTGTTTTTGAAACACAGGTATTTCTCGTCATCTAGACTTAACGAGTTTGTAGATTAATGATGTTAGGTTTTGGGGGCAATAGCGTTTAATAAGATAATCAGCTTCAAGCATTTGTTCCAATTTAGTTATAGAAGAATTGCAGTTAAGTCTGAAATTTATAATAAGTTCCCCTTCAGTTATGTGAGGCCTTTGAAGCTGGTTCTTTTTGTTTGTATATAATGCATCGTGGAAGAATTTTCCCTTCACCTCGCTTTGCTTTAGGACAAGAGATTTTTGCCCCCTTTTTAGTAAGATATTTGAGCTGGATTTGGCTGCTATTATTGGACTTGAAGTCTTCAAACAACTTCAGCTTTCTAGAGATCTCATTTTCATTTTAGCTTGTTAATGTCTGTCATTAATTTTCAGCTTGAGATTTCCCTTTCCCAGGGCATGTCTGAGCAATATTATTATTGCAAATGCCACCTTTTAATATTCGATATTTAGCTGACTATGCAAAGTCATGATAACCTCTTTTCTTCATAAAGGTCATACGAAGCAGAAGTAGGATACCTGGAAGTTGAATCAGAAAAAGATAGTTCAATTTTAGATGGAAGTAGGATGTTTAGTAGGGTGCGGAGCTTGAAACGAAAAAAATCTGAAAGAATTATTTGCCGAGCTAATTGCGATGTGTGTAATACAAAGCCAGTTTATTCTTCAACAAGAATCCCGCCTGCAATAAGTTCACCAGAAGCAAGATGGTTGAAATCTAAAGGGCGTTTTCTTAGTGTTGGGGCTGCCATAATGTCTAACCGAAATGAAAGGGCACCTGACGGTTTAGTGGCTGATGCACACCTTTCAGATGGTTTCCTACATCTTTTATTAATTAAAGACTGCCCTCATGCATTATATCTCTGGTAATTTGCCGCATTTGCTTTTCTCAATAAGGATTTTGGGGATCTCTATTTGGTCCTTTCATTTCCTTTTACATCAGTGCATTTGCAAATTTTGTACTGTTTCTGCATAGTTCTTCATTGTCTAGAAAACGATTTTTCTGTAATGGCTCTTAATCAATACCTGCAGGCATCTTACGCAGCTGGCAAGGAAAGGCGGAAACCCCCTGAATTTCGACTTTGTGGAACATCATAAGGTATATGTTCTTCCCAGGTTTTTGTCTTCTGGTGTTCCCTGAAATTCTTTCTGAACCCATTATTGATGCTATTTCTAGACCCCGGCATTTACATTCACTTCAATCGGCAAAGAGAGCATCTGGAATCTGGATGGTGAGCTTTTTCAAGCACATAAACTTTCAGCGCAAGTATTTCGAGGCCTTATTTGCTTATTCGCATCTGGTCCTGAAGTTTAGGATACAATGGGAACATGCTTTCATCAAAGCATGCAGTAGTTGAGTAATATACAAATTGAATATACAATTAGAACATTTGATAATATTTGAGTTCATTCAGAGCAAGGTTCTTTTTTCTTTAAAAAAAAAAGGAGAAATTTAGTCAACTATAACAATGACAATGGTGTTGCTGTTCAAGAAAGTACAGAATGAACAACAACCCACCAAACAATCACGAATTCTTGGAAATGGATGGAAACTAACCCGCAATGAATGACCAGAAATCACCTATGGTAGTAGCTCATAAGCATTCCGGTATTCGGTTGGTCACTTAATCAAGATGAAACATCTCCCGTATTACATGCCTTCGTGTCTCGTAACTGAATTAGATCGGATACCAATCAGAAATTCTATGACCTTCAGTTGGATGCTTGAAAGATCACCACTCTAGGTTCCGGGGAGCACCCTGAGAGAAGACACTTTCTCCACTAGTATCAACACAATGTTCTATCTTTTTAGCTTCAAAAGATTACCCTACTCTTGCTATTCCGGTATAAATCATTGTCTTCGTTGTTAACATTATTACCATGACCGTCAAAGGTGATTAACAAAATGTAAATTTAGAAACTCCGACCAAGACCAATGAAGAATGAACTACTACCAGTTCCTACTTCCCGATTTCTTCGAGCATCATGAGTACTCGTCTGCTATTCGGTCTAAGAGTAGGAGAAGGAGAACAACAAGTCATGGCAAGCTGAAAGAATTTAAGAAAGGATTCTTCTGTAACCGGATTTCCCTTATCATTGTTGTTCCTCAGAAGTAGGTCTGGATGATACAGATCGCTGATTCTATGATCAAGAACTGCATTACGCATGAAGTTTGGCAGATAAAAATCCTCATCAGGTGTTGGCTTTTCATTTATCGGTTCTTTCCCCGAAAGTAGTTCAAGAAAGATCACCCCAAGACTGTAAATATCAGTCTCCGGACTTGCATCCCTCATTTTGATGAGCTCAGGAGCTTTATAGCCCTCAGCTGTTGAAGCTTCAAGTATTTCTTGACCAGAGGTAGGATTCAAGAGTAGGTGTATGCCGAAATCTGAGAGATAGGGCAGATAATTTCGATCCAAAAGTACGTTCTTAGACTTAAGGTTTCCATGGACTATTGGCTTTTGCAATCCTGTATGTAGATGATCTAACCCTCTAGCCATACCAATGGAAATCTTGTAAATCACTGCCCATCTATGAGATTCCACATTCCCATCTGCCCAAATAAACAGTCCATTCAAAATATTAAAACATTCAAACAGTCCATCCAACATAAACATTATCCTAACTTGTCTGTTAAACATTATCAGATAAGATTTGCAAGAGAAAAACATAGCCATAAAACTCAAACCAGTATTTCCAATTGAAATGTAGTTATGGAAAAGTGAAGGGAAAAGGACAGAGGTAGGTGCCGACAATCAAATTATGCAGCTAACAGCGTAATTTCGACATACAATATATCTACACACAAAACAAAAGTTAACCCACAATGAATACATGTTGGACCTTTTCTTTACAGAAAAGAAACCCCCCCGGCCATATCTAACAATTGGAAATGAAACTGAACAACAAGAACTTAAGGACAAATTTTAACAATTTTCATTCTTTTAGTATCATTTTGAGATTTGGAAAATGTCAAAAACGTACAAGAAAAACATAAATATCAATTTAATTAAGCCACCTGACTGGTTAGCTACTTTTTTCAATTTTTCCTTCAGGGTTTTCTGTTTGGGGGAATCGAAAGGAGAATCTATCTTTCCTTTGTCTTCCTTTCTTCCTAGAAAATGAGTAAATTTGACAATAAAAAAAGAGAGAGAAACTTGAGCTTCAAAAGATATGAAGCTCAGTTCAGCTAAGCCAATAAACAGAATTTAGCATTCAATCAATGTTTTATTATTATTATTATTATTATTATTATTATTATTATCTACATTTTCAGCATTTTCTTCCAAACCAAACACAAAATAAGACGATAAGGAAAAAGGAAAAAGGAAGAGAGTACCTCTGATTAACTGAGCCAAATTGCCATGCCAATAAAAAGGTTGAACAAGAAGCTTCTCTCCTCTAGGCCCAGCATAAAATCCCAAAAGAGGCACCAAATTGGGATGTCTAATGCACCCCAACATCTGAACCACATCACCAAACTCTTCACCTCTCAAGGCACACACAGGCCTCAAGAACCGAAGCAATCTCACCACGTTACTCCTCTGCAACAAGGCCTTATACACGGTTCCATAGTTGGATTTGCCAATCACTTCACCGGGAGCATCGAGAATGTCACATATGGTGAGGTCTTCTCCATCGTTGAAAGTGATGACGTCCTCCATTTCTGACCCATCATCTTCTTCTTCATCATGCTTCTGCCCTTTGCTTTCAATGTCATCCAGCTGATCATTTGTCGCTTCCCTCTTTTGGTAAAAGATGAAGACAAGTACGAGAATGAAGAAGAAAGCTATTGAAGATAATGAAAGGAGGAGTTTTAACATCATTTCTCCGAAATTTTGATTCTTTTAGGAAAGAAAGATTGCAGCTTGTTAGAGAATGAAGATCAAGGTGATGTAGTGAAAATAGGAAGTTTGGGTTTTTTTTTTTTTTTGGTTGTTGTTGTTGTTGTTGGGGAGCTGTGGAACCCAAGATTCTAGCGAACTACTGATTTTTAGGACCAAAAAGAAAAGAATTTAACTCAAAAACACATTACTTTGGATCTGTAATGTGAAAGGTTTATAATCTTGTTTGACCCTTTTTCTTATTAAACTGGCTCAACTATCCTATTTGTCTTTGTTGCTGCTCCCAATTTTACCGTTTCCTTCAAATATTTTTGGACAATTGAGCAAAAGAAGGGACTAAAATTATAAATTTACCCATATAATTTTGAATTCTAACATTTTTATTTTCTAAAAGTTTATTATTACTACATTAACCAACTGTGCAATCAATATATTAATAAAAGATTGATATAAATAATAAATCATACTTTAGTTTATTAGTAAAGTATAAAGGTTTGAGTTATTTTTCTCAGGTTTAATCATAAATTTGGTCATTAATGTTTACATATTTTGTCAAAATGGACTTAATTATATTTTTGAGTTTTTTTTATTATAAACTTTTGTTTTTTTTTAAATTGTTTTTTTAGCAGATTTGATGAAAATACCTTTTAAAAAATTAACAGGATGATGTAAGTAGAATATTTTTATTATTGAGATAACTTAACAAAATAATTACATGTGGAAAATAATAAAATAAATAATTCATGAAGATAAAAAAATAATTCTTACTTTAAAGAAAATAAATGTAATTATCTAAAAAGTTTTCAAAATGATATTATCGGGTTATCTAAGTAATAAATTACATCTCATTAAAAATATCTCATATCATTCCCATTAATTTTTTTTAACAGTACTTTCATCAAATCTATTAAAAAAAGTAATTTGGGAAAAAAAAGATTGATGACCAAAAAAGACTCAAAAATACAATTAAGTCTATTTCGATAAAACATGTAAATATTAATAACCAAATTTATCATTAAACCTAAAAAATAGATAATAATAAAAATTATTTTATAAAATAAAGATATTTTCATGGTTACACATTGACTGTAAAAATAATATTATTATTTCAACTGAGTTAAAAAATTGAAAAGCAAAAAATAAAGTCACTAGGATTGCTAAAAAAAAAAAAAAGAAGAAAGAAAGAAAGAAAGAAAAGGTTTAAGATTCCAGTTCCACACTCCACACCTTACACCTTGCATAGCTACTACCATTGATATGCTAAGATTGCTTTTTCCCTTCCCATACATTTAATAATTCATATCAATTAAGATTTCAAATTAGAAGAAATCTTTATTTTTACAATTTTTTTTAAATATAAACAAAAACAAATTTCAATGTTCTCCATCTTTTACAGACATTTTTCTTTTTTTTTATATAACATAAAACATGAAAAGATATTTATTATTTTTTACATGTTTAAACAAAAGTAGCAATAAACAGAATAAATGTGTTGTCAAATTTGTAAATGTTTGATTCTATTTTCCAGGACATTATTTCATTTCTCCAGAAATTCAATCATATAATGATTTTTATTCCATTGGTCGCCCATTTACTATCATGGGAATACAAATATGGGGGGAGGCATTATAATGATTTTTCTGATAATATCATCATCGCATAGGAAGTCATACATTAGATGCGTAGTAGAAAAGATGATAGGAAATGGATGGCTATTAAGTTGGATTTGGAAAAAGCTTATGATAGGATTAGCTGGAAGTTCATAAATGCTTCTCTTGTTGCTGCAAGGATACCTGATTTAATTAGGAAGGTAATTATGGATGCTATTTCTTCTTTTACCATGCAGATTCTTTGGAATGGAGTTCCCTCTAAGCCTTTTAAGCTGTTACGAGGGGTTAGGCAGGGGTGTCCCCTATCGCCCTATCTTTTTGTCCTTTGTATGGATTGGCTAAGTCACTTGATCAGATCAGACATCGTAACCGATAGATGGAGTCCTATTCGCTTATCCAGATCGGGACCGGCGTTATCTCATCTTTTCTTTGCTGATGATCTCGTCATTTTCGGTAAGACGGAGATGAATCAGGCTAGAGTCCTCAAGGAAATCCTTCAATGCTTTTGTGACTATTCTGGTCATAAGATTAGTACAAGGAAGAGTAATATGTATTTTTCTAAAGGAGTCGGTCTTAGTGTTTGTGATCAGATCAGTCAATTTTTTGGGTTTCAAAAAGTTCCTAACCTTGGAAGATATTTGGGGTACCTCTTCTGCATGACCGGGTTACTAGGAGCACTCTGAATTTTGTGGTGGATAAAGTAAGGCGCAAACTTCAAAATTAGGAAGCTAGGAAACTTTCTTTTGCAGGTAGGGTCACTATCGCTCAATCTGTTCTTCTTACTATTCCTAACTATTTCATGCAGCCCTTGGCAGTTCCTAATGGGGTTTGTGATGAGATTGAGAAGATTGCTAGACAGTTTATTTGGGGAAGTACAGTTGGTCATACTAAAACCGCTTTGGTTGGTTGGGATTCTATTTGTCAGCCCAGGTCTTGCGGAGGTTTGTGGTTTAGACACCTTCAAGATCAGAATAATTCATTCCTTATGAAAATTGGGTTTAACCTTGTTTCTCGTAAGGATGCCTTGTGGGTAAGAGTTCTTCGCTCAAAATATGGGTGGAAAAATCAGCTTCCTGAATCTATTCATAGAAGCAACTGCTCTCATTTATGGAGATCTATGTCTAAGGTGTGGCCCCTTTTTCATGAGAATCTTATGTGGTCAGTAGGGAATGGCTCTTTAATCCGGGGTTGGAAAGATATTTGGATACCTGATGTTGGGCCTATTTTTTCCTATGTTTCTATTTAGGATAGACTTAATTTGGATACTACTCTCAAGGATTGGGTGCTTCACGATGGTTCCTAAAATGTAGATATGCTCCGTATTTGGTTGTCTGAGGATATAATCAGGCGTATCGTTAGCATTCCTCCTCCGCATCCGGCCGGGGGTGAGGATAGAATCATTTGGGCTCGTTTTGGATCAGGATCCTTTTCTGTTCGTAGTGCTTATTGGTCCTTAAAGGGAAATTCTTGGAGTCCTAAAGATGACTTTTGGAAGGTTTTTTGGAAGTATCAAAACCCTCAAAGGGTGCGTCTTTTCCTTTGGATTGTGGCTAAACAGAGACTTTTTACTAATGCTGAAAGGGCCAGAAGAAGCATTGGACAAAGTAGTGAGTGTCCACAGTGCGATTATGCCAATGAAGATATCATGCACGTGCTCCGTGATTGTTCGAAGGCTAAGGACGTGTGGAAGCTTATTGTTCCTATAGAGAAGCAAGCCAGGTTCTTTTCTGACCCTTTTCATATTTGGTTTTCAACTGACCTTTGTTGCCAGCTTAAGTTGCAGGATAAGGGAATTACTTGGTCGTGCCTCTTTGGACTAATCGCTTGGAGAATTTGGAAGAACGAAAATCTTTTCATCTTCCAAAATATTGATTGGACGGCCCTAGATGTTATCAAATCGTCTCTTAGTTGGGCTCAACATTTTGAATCTTTTCTGCTTGAGACCAATAATGGATTCAGGCATTTAAAGATTCACCGCCACTGCTCAGAAGATTGGGTGTCTTTATTTACGGATGGAGCTGTAACCAAATCTTCTGGGATTGCCTCAGCGGGTGGAGTCGTTTGTGATCGGGATGGACATTGGATCTTGGGGTTCACACATTATCTAGGCAGATGTTCACCTTTTGAAGCAGAGCTTTGGGGTATTCTTGATGGCATTCTCATACTTTTAAATAAGGGGTATAAAAGAGTCAGGATCCAGACGGACAATATGGAGGTGGTCAGAGCCTTAAATATGGAAGAAAATATGGAATCTGGCATTACCTTACTTAGAAGAGTCAAAAGAGTTCTGCGTTCTGAAGGATAGTGAGAAATCACGTATGTTCCTAGAGAGTATAATCTAGTTGCTGACAAGCTAGCGAAGATCGGCCTCTCTTGGCAGACCTCCCTTCAGACTTTTGAAGTCCCTCCTGATGTGGTGGCTAAACTCATCTGGCAGGATTGAGCTTTTAGTTTATCTTAAAGTCTTTTAAAGTTGTCTTCCGTATCATGTTCTTTTCACAAAAAAAAAACAAATATAAATTATTAGTTTTTTTGGTAAGTTATAAGATCATAACAATAATATAATTAGTACGGCTCAAATCTAAACTAATCATATTAACTCGTAAAATTTTAATTTATTATTATTAAATTTAATTTTATTATACACCTAATTTAGAAAACCAAATCATCCACCACCAACGTATCAATGATTAAGGAAGCAATAAATCTAAAATCATCATTTTGATGGTTTTACAAGAATCATAACATTGGTTCAACCCTAGAGTTCAATGATTGTAAAAGAAGAATTAAGGAATACGATTTTAGAAAGATAAAACTATTTTTTAATGAATAATTACGTATAAAGTAAGAAATAAAAATAGCATGGAAATGTGGTTGTGGATTATACTATCTGTGGATATATATGTAAACTGAAAAGTAACACGTGTGAGTAAAAGCGACGGGTTGGTAAACACAATAGAGAAGTGATGATGTCAGAATGCTTGATGCTGGTTAAAGGAGGAATCAGAATGCAAATTAACGGCGTAGATTGATGAGTTGTGTTGGGACCCACGCAATGCAAGCCAAACTAATGATATTACATCTCATCATGTATCGGGTTACTCGTTCGCATTCAAAAACCAGTTCGAAAATTAAAAGAATTTAGGTAAAAATATAAGGTTGAAAAATGAGTTTGAAAAAAAAAATATTTTTTTTAAACTGGCCAGGACCGGAGTAGGATTTTTTAACCTGAACTTGGTCTAGCCCAAATCAACTATTTTGTTGTTGTTTAATTATTATATTGGTACTATTTTGTTGTTATTATTTTAGATATTGTATAACTATTAATTTATTGTTAATGTTATTATTATTTTAAAGATATTTGTTTGTTAAATTGTAACTATCTATAAAGATTTTTATTTTTTATTTTTACGTATTTTTAATTTATTAGAAGATATTTATGTTAATGTATTTAATATAATATATTTTTAAATTTATTTTTATATAAAAGATTTAAAAAAGTTAACATCCATTAGACTTAGATAAAATTTTAAGTTTATTTTTTATATTGGAATAAACTTTTTTATATTAATCCGAACTCAACTTATCCTGATTCATGATAAAGTAGGTTATTACTTTGTGAGGAGTCAAATTAACTTATAAAATAAAAATTTGATGGGTTTCTAACCATTGGCAGGCTTATCCCTTCTCTTCAATCATATATATTATGTAAATCTTTTCATAGTGGTTAATCAGGCAGAGTCAAGCTATCTCACCTTCATATTCTTTATCCAAAACATTTTAACTTGGAAATTTTACTTAAAACCGTCAAATTCCTTTCTATTTGACTTAATCATCCTTGCTTCAAGTTAATAATTTTATCTACCACAAGTTGAGCCATTAACTTTTCTTTATAATTTCAATTAATTATCTTACCTCAATTTATTATTTAATCATAAAATTTGTCTAAGAGTATTGGTGTGCGGTAGATAAAATAATTTATGAAAATTTAATGAAGGTATCAACGTGTGTATCAATACTTTTTTTTTAGTGTTCTATTTATCTTCACTTATACAAACAATTTAGTTGAAAATAAACTTTGATGATACAATAAAACCTAATGATTGTTTATATTTTGCACTGGCGAAAACAATTCTCTAAATACCGAGCAAAGCATAGCAAGAATATCAATTTCTATAAAAAAATTCTACACCAATTCTATATAGAAAATCTAAGAATATAAAATATGGAGGAGAATAGAAAAAAATTTTGTTTCTATGTTTTTTTCTTTTATGTACTATACAAATGAAATTTCACTCCTTATATTTCTTCATAGATACATAATTATCCAATGAATAACATAATTATTCAATGAATATTTAGTTGAATAATCATAACTCTTAATTAATAATTGATATAACTTATCACTATAAATAATGACAACTCTTGGTTAGTAACCAATTGATATAATTTTTGAATCATTTATAATTTTTCAATTATATCTATTGAAATATTATAAATATCTTAAAAATGTAACAACAAAACCCTTTTTTAAGTATTGTTGACTAGATTTGGTCCCTCCTACTCATCTTCTCTCCCACTCAATTAACCTTAACAAAATGATATTATTTTATTTAAATTTAATTACAATAAATATTAATTATAATTTTTTTACCTAACTCTAAATGAAATGAATATATTTGGAGCCCCATGTAACTGTTTTATTTTCAGATTTTTTTTGCTCTCAGCTACATTAATTAAGCTATAATATTTGAAGCCCCATGTTGTTTCCGTTTTTCTTAAATATTGATCTGTTTTTGTTGAGAAAGAATGATGAATATAGTACTAAGACAACCCAGACGAGCGGATGTGAATTAATTGTAGAAAACGATGATAAGCTCAATTTAAAAATATATATATATATAAAAAAACAAACATTCGACTGAACTTTTTGGCCAAGTGGATATGATTAAAAATAGTGAAAACAATATGATTAAAAATAACAAAAAGAAGCACATGACATGTGATAATGGGACATTATACTTCTATGTTTCAACAATATGCCTAAATGAAAATTAAGAGAACCATCCAGTGAATTACAACTCATTTTTCGGTTTCATATTTGTCTGATCAACAGCACAATATCACATGAACTCTCTCACTTTAAATTTTTTTTTTAAAAGAAGAAGAAGAAAGAATGGGAATTTGTAACTTTTGGCATCTGAAAATGAAGCATTGCACATGCAAATCTAATTTAGATTTGAAGACCAAAGGAAAGAGTAAATGAAATATGTATTGCTTCATTCTTTTTCCCCAAATTTCGCACTATAAAATATTTTTAGATTTAATAGTTCAGCGACACATTTTCTTTAATATTAGAATATCAGTCAAGAGTTGGGGACAAATTTTTTGAAAATGTGTGAAAAAATATATTAATTAAAGTTGACATAAATATTAAAAATTGTTTTTGGTTTAAGTGGTAAAAACAAAAATTTAATATGCATCATTATGGTAAAATTTTTTATTGATTTAATTGAAAAAGACAGGTTCACCCTCTCAACCATTTAAGTATAGATAGATACACTTCATTATAGTATAAAAATATCTTTAGATTGTATAACCTAATGATTTGGATTATTGGGAACGTTACTTTCAGTTGCTAGACTAAACACATATGCTGCCCTTGTGTTCAGGCAACAGTGGAAGTGGAAATTCCTGCTACGAATTTAAAGTTCAATATTTTTATCCTAAAACAATTGTTTGTTTTGAATTATGAAGGGGGGAGAGAGAAAGATTCCTCACAGTTTGATGGGGGCTAGTTGTAAGGCAGGGACCAATGAAGCGACTGAATGGTAAAGCCGAAGGGTGGCTTTGGCGATGTGGTCCTCATAAAATAATGGAACACTATACGTAATCATCTGCAGATACTTGTGGGAGAAAGGTAAGGAAACAGTGACTTTGGATTCAGGTCACTATCAGAACGAAGATGACAATAGATTCCATGGAAAAACTAGAGGGAAGTTAATGGTTTTCAATCAACAAACTATCAATCCATCACTTCTTAATTAATTGTCAGTTCCAACATCTTGCAGTTAATGAGTTTTTGAAACGAAACTCGGTCATTGCTATAGTCCTTGTGTTAACAGAAAAGATACCAATAATCTGGCATAACTTTGATTTTTATTTGGTTGTTTATTACTTATCATTTAAATACTTGTTATACCTCCACCGATTTAAGACACACAATAGACTACCTGAGGACTGACCTCCGCCCGCTATAGATTGGGCAGTTATTAGAAGCTTTGCCTTCCGTTTCAACTATCCCACCAAATGGGATGAAGCTGCTCAAAGAAGCTATCGACCCATTCCCTAGAAGGATGCCACCACTCGTTCCTCTAGGCACCCAATCTCCTATTAAGAACATGACTCTTGAGGCCACCGAACCCCGTGTGGGCTCAATTACTCCATACCATAATTCAAAAGGAATGACAATATGTCCCACGGACATCCTTTCCATGCATCTCACAATGATGACCTGATAGCGGGTCTGACACATTAATGCCATCTACCATGGGACCTCTCCTGTAAATAACCACCAGAATGAGGAGGAAGGAACTGACTCTTCAACATTCTGACCTCCATTCTGCTACTCTGCTCTCAGCGTTCACCTCCACCACCTTTACTTTCAATATTCTCTGGCTCTCCGCCCAGACAAGGTGAACCGACCTCCATCAACACCACTACATCCTCCTCCATGTCTTCTCGTTGATCCCACACATCAACAATACTATATCCCTCTTCTACCATTTTTGTCCTCTTCTTCTATTTAAACACTGTTTCTGGCTTGCCGTGGACTTCGAAGTCTCTGTACGGAATGAAAATATGGGAATTAGTTGGCAATTGAAGCATCCGTAATTTAAAGCGTGAAGACAACATTAAATATTTCTATGAGCAGATATAGATGACAGAAAACCAAAGAACAAAATGAATTGAGGTCTGGAGGTAACAAAAGAATCCAGGGAATGATTTTGCACCTCTGGAACTTTCAAAGGATGCGATTTAAAGCTAAATGATTCAGTTAATAACAGCATTATTACATAGTTAATGCAATTAAATGGAAGAGTTGCCAGCAGAGTTCAGACCATGTTTCAAACAAGTCAAAGAACCGTTCATATCCTTGTAAAAAAGAGTGATGATGTCCCTCCCAAGCAGGTGAACCCGGAAAGAACAATGTTTTCAAGCACCAAAGCAGAGGTATGGAAGATCAATCGCATTTTATGTTCCATTTTGAAAGTTATTGTGGTGCACATGTATGCGTTCTATGGAAAACTGTCTTCCTCAATGAACAATACTATTCCCCGCTCTACAACATGGTTTCCTTTCCTAACAAAGGCACGATTTAGGAAACCATCATTCATGTTAGAGAAAAATCCCATTGTTTCGAGGCATGCTATAAGCTCGACCAAAGTTGATCTACAAGCTTCCCTTATATACACTTGGAGAAACTAGAAAATTTACGCATTCATAAGTTGGCAAAGAAGATAGTGACAGATAAACCGAATGTATTCTCCCATACGATAGAACAATTTCATTTTTCTCCTTTATTCTTCCTTGATTTCACTCCATACAGGAGTTATTACTGTTTATTTGGCATAAAAGAAATATACAGCGAAGACGAGTTTAGATTGAAAAGAAAATTAAGAAACTCTGGGACCAAAGCCTATCATGGCACAGAAACTAGTAACATTTACCTACTCCATCATATAGATAGTACCTACTGTTGTAAAATTGTGGTGCAGGAAAGAAAAATTGAGGGAAATAAAATATAAACTTGAAAGTGTGATACACTGTCCTTAAAACCTTATATTTTTAAAGCAGTGAATCTATGTTTCATCATTAGAAGTCTTTTCCGAAAACCCAATTGGTAAGCACACAATGGGCTAGCCACCCAACTTAATTACCTAAATTATACATTATAATATGTTTGCAATGCGGGATTTCTAACTTTGCAAACTATTAACACCAACTTCCAATAACAAGGCGTCTATGAAAAATCCGAGAAAAATATCCTTGCAGTCCAATATATGTCATTTAATAGGATATATAAGTAACAAATAACCAAATCCACAAACGTCAAACGGAGGAGTAATGAGTAATGATGCTCACCTTAAAATAAGCTTGTTCCAGCTCCGAAACCCTGCTTTAGTCAAATTTTCAATAGTCATAGATCTTTGCTTTTCACTTCTCCCGGTCAGCAAGAAAACTTTAGAGCCCAAATTTAAAACCTTCTTCAAAAAGTTTCAGGCTAGGGTGGGCTAGGCTCTATTGCTGGTGCCATCTCCTCTATAACCACTTATTGAACTCAACAGGATCGAAAATCTCCAAGCTGCAAATTCACAATGAAACCCGCCCGCATTAGAAATTAAGCAATTTCAGTCCCACAAGAGAGCAACAATTAAAAAGAACAAGTTTGTAAACCTCCCAAAACCATATTAATATGAATGTTGTTCTCCTGCAAGAATGGTGAGAAAAATGATAGAATTATAACAAAGCACAAAAATTTGTTTCTGCCTAATCTTTTGCATCAAACTATCAAATCCAGTGCATGTCTGCTTATATTTCTCATATTCCCAAACAGCTTCCAATATGCAAAACAGCTCAAGATTACAGACAAAGGGATACATAAATTTCAAGCAAATTTCTTTGCTGAAATCAACCAGTTGTTTCGTGTGAAATGTGAATGGTGCTTGATTCTCTTCTTCTTCTTCTTCTTCTTCTTCTTCTTCTTCTTCTTCTTCTTCTTCTTTTTTTTTATAAATTTATTAGTAAGATTCCTAAGGCAATGTATACGTCTCAAAATTCTAATCCTAGCTCCCATAAAAGATACCCAAATTCCATATTTCTTCTACTTTCCCGCGTTTTCTTAGCAACCAAACAAAATTATGAAAAATTAAAAAACCTTACCCATAACCATGCTCAACGTAGTGGAGAACAAAGTTTCATCAATGTCAAAAACTCAAACGTGTTTCCCCATCTCCGCTCAGATACAGGCTCATTGCAAAAACCCTAAACTCAGCCTCAGTCAAAATCCTTTCGAGATCCACCTTATAACCTCGACCCATCATGCAATCTTTAACACAGAGGAAAATAAAATTTGGGAATTGAATGGAAATGAAATAGAGAGAAAAGAGAAGGAAAAGAAAATGTTTTTGTAACATAACGATTGCGGTGTGAAGAGGAAGAAAGAAAGGAAACACTTTTGGCGACGAAATCAAGAGCATGCGGTGCAGACAGTGGAGGGAAAGTCCGGTTGGAGGATGAATCTATGAAGGACAGACCGCACCATGTTTGCTGGACCCATTTGGTCAGCTCAGTCTGGTCAATCTTTTTCTTTTTTCTTTTTCTTTTTTTTAAATTACAAAATAATTTTGTATAATATAATTTAAATTATTAATTTAATGATAAAACATCTTTTACACTATAAAATTAATTAAAAAACATTGTTTTATTCTTGTTCAATCTTCTCTATTTTTAGTTTATTTATAATTTTGATCCTGAGATTTAATATTATTAGTTTACTAGAACATTTTAAATTGATTAAATATTTACATTAATGCAAACTACTCTTTAGAAAAAATTGGTCAAATGATTTAAATTTAATACAAAATTTGTATGGCAGTTAAATACTTAAAAATAAATTTAAATCAGCATTTTAATGCTATTATAAAAACAAAATATATAAATTATATTAGAGTGCAATAGATTAAAGTTATTAATATTAAATTTTATACATAAAATTTAGTTTAATGTGTGATTTAATACATAAATTTTAATTTGATACAATTATACATATTAAATTTAAATTGTGATTCATAGATGTATATGAAATTTTGATTTTGATTTAATTATACATATTTAAAAAAATATATACATACATGTATATTCATATTGGATTAATATAATCGATTGTGTATGTAATATATTATGCTAATTCAATAATGTTGTTTATGATTAGTGAAAATTGAATTAAAGTAACATTTCATCTGTAAAATCGTACAAGAAATTCAACATTAGTTATTGGATCATAGTTAATGGATAGTTTAAATTTCAAAATATAACATAGTGAACAAACTAATACCATAAAAACTTGGTAGAATGTAAAGATGGAGTCCTCAGTTAATGACCACTAAGCCGGTAACTTTTCCCCCGAAATGCAACGCCCTCGCCTGAATTAGGCTGCCTTGCTGAATTATCGGTCTGGTTCTGCTCTGACGGCGCCGTAGTTGTTCTGGCTCGATTACCATCGAGTCGGTAGCTTCTTCCTCGGAAAGCAACTCCGGCAGAAGGGTCACGCTGCACTGGAGAATTAATTTGGATTCCCTCCCCCCAGTACGCTACTAGTTTGTGTCTGCAAATGCTCATTAAGGACTATACCACACAGTTCAACATCCCACTAAAATTTGGTTAATCCATAAACGTACATTTACTTCATACCAAGCGGTTTAAGTTCCATCACGAGTGAGTTTGTTTCGATTATATTCATTGAAATTTATATCGTAAGCTGAAAAATAAACAATGGAAAGTAAGGATACACCCATTATAAATTTATATTCATTGAAATTTATATCGTAAGCTGAAAAATTTATCTTGCTCTGTCAAATTAAACTTTAAATGTTTTACACTATTTTCTTCTCTAACTAAATATAATACTGCAAGGTTTGTATCTTCATCATGTGTCTGGATTATTTGTCCATATATGTATAAAGAGGTATGATTCTTTAAATATGGAAAAGGTTAAGCATACTCGCATGAGACATATACTTGAGCCCACTAATTCTAGATAACATAGAAGAGTAGAGCCGAAAGATTTAGGTACTGACATCATTATAAGACGGACGGCGAAAAAGGGTGAAAATGGCCCAAGGAAGAAGAAGTTGGTGATGAGCCTCCAAACCTGCAACAAAAGAATATCAATGATGAACCACAAAAAAAAAAAAAAGAGCTCTCCAAGTTGTAAATTTGATTAAAAAAAAGCTTACAAGTTTACCTGGAAACGTTTAAATACATCTTGGTAAGAGAGAGCTATGTTCCAGGGATCATAAAGGGCAAGATAGAAGGCGGAGGTGGTCATCAAACAGGCCACTCCATAGAACTTGCTCACAGGCGGCAACGATTGATAATATCTGATTATATTTGAAGCTAACACACAATTAGAACCAAAATATTAAAAGAAAAGTATCTAAATCAGACAAAGGAAGAAAGGTTACTGTGCTGGTGTAGACATTGCAGGAACAACTAATAATGCCTTGGGTTGTGCAAGATCATAAGAACATGATCATGGACTTGTAGTAGTGGTGGTGGAAATACCAATGGCGTGACTTTTGAGTTTGGCAATGATCAAGTCAAGAGAAAAACCATAATATTCCGAGTCGTCTCTTTTAATTGTGCTAGCTCATTGGACCAACCATTCTATTGCAATACCCGGTTGGTTCAGTGTTTGAAAATTTCTTGGTCTGACGAAGCACACATAAATGACCAATTATGGTCAATATTTATTGATGGAATTCGTTATCTGGTCCATTTTTTAAACACCATCTGATATAGGATTGCACGCGGACCAAGATCGAGTTGCCAAGTCACGAGAAACTCCTACGAAAACCCTAAACAATTAGATCTAAAACGAAACAGAAAATTAAAAGATTAGATTTTTGAATTTTTAGATCTGAAATAAAATCCCCAAATCAGCAAAGAATCAAATTGAGAATAGAAATAAGTGTTAGGGTTCTTGAAACCCTCAAGGAGATTGTGATTCTGCCCAATTGAACACCAAGATAGTTTTCCCCAAATTTCGACAATCTAATTTCACCCAAAAAGAGTATGGAAAAACCCTAGAAATTGGGGATTTTTGGGCTGATTCCTTAAGATAGAAAAAGGCTGAAAACACAATAAGAACAGAAAATAGATTAGATAATGATTCAGCACAAGTAGAAATAAAGAAAGAATTGACAGTAAGAAATTAAAAGATAAGTCCTAAGAAGCCTTGAAATCTCGAAAGATCTCACAACTCCCTTCAAACGTCTCTAATCTCCCCTCCAAAGAATATCAATGGCAAGAAGAAGGTTGAAGATGGCTCCCACAATCAAAAAGATTGTTAAAACAACTTCTAAAGAAAACTCAAGAGAAAATCCTTGAAGAACTCAAAGAGAATTTTCACTCAAATCAAATCTGAAATTTTCAATGTAATTGTAATGTAATGTAGGGTGACTGGCCAAGCCATATAAATAGGCCTTTCAAATGTTTTCCTAATTTAATTAGAACACTAAAACTAAAACTAAAAAAAAAAACTCCTAATTATTTTAATATGGAAATTCGGCCAAAGGGTCTTTTATTTGGGACTCTTGGACTGAATATAAAAATTTAAACTAAGTAAAATAAATAAATAAATAAATAAAAATAAAACTTTACAACTTGGGCCACTTTGACAATTTGGCCTGATTTTCAACTAAGTATGGGTGGATTTCTTGATTGGGCTTGGAATCTTCTTATTGGGCCTTGCCCTTAAGAATTTGGGCTTTTGTGACTCGTATCATTCCCCCCTTCCTCAAAAAGATTCGTCCTCGAATCTAAAAAATCAAATGAACTCGACTTTCCTCTATCGAACGGGACTAATGGCAATTGAGTCCACTGAGAAGAATAGCCATGAGATAGTAAATAGCAACGGAAATAAGCTTGTAGTCCAATTATAAGCATAATAGAACAGGTATAACGCATGTGAATGGATAGATTCAGATTACCATGCAAACAATCTAATTTACTCACCATTGCCTCGTCAAATATTTGAAACAAAGATGGACATGTTTTAAGGCATTCAGTCGTCTCACATTGTTCCCACAAACCATGAATAAATTGCGAGTAATAAATCAAATGGTAAACATAATCGTCACAAGTAGGTATTTGAAAAGATTCACATGGTTCACAGAGTTGCATAATCATACCATGCATTAATCGACGGTCTATAGATTCACTCACACATGTATTATCAAAAACAAGAATCTTTTTATCAACTATCAAAACAGATAGATCATCAATAAATAAAATAGGACAATCAAGCACGTTTCGATCTAAGTGTTCATCAACACGATCTTTATCACTATCCGAGGAGTACAAAAGTGTTTCAAAGGTTTCAAGCATCTTACCTCGATAAGCAGAAGAATAAGGGTCGATTTTACCTTTTTCATTTAAAACAAACCTTCGCTCATCGGGGGCATAGTGTAGTCGAATCTTCGTTGTTGAGTTAACGTTTGTCAAATGGAACTCAAACTTCATGTACAACCACATAAACTGTTTAAGGCACGAATATAAATTGAAAACAAATTTGGAAAATTTCGTTACCTTATTCTCTAAAACAGATTTGGACAAATTCAAGGATTTTACACAAGGTAAATCAAGAGAATAACAAATCACGCTTCTTTTCGTAATGACTTTATCAACCACAATCGAAGAGTAACAATTAATCGGATCAAAATGAGGGGATCTTTTAAGAACTAAGTCACCAAAAGTTTTATCAATAATTTTCAAATCTGCACTGGACTCGGTTTCTAAAATTTCCTTACCTCGCTTACCTTCGGGATCATGTAGTGTGATTTCATCTTTGCTTAAGTTGATCGTATGAAAGCGTCTTTCATTTGAGAGGTATTGAAGTTGAAAGTTATCTTTCGATCTTTCGGGAACCTGAAAAGTAGCAACACAAGAAAAATTCATATCTTGGTTAGTGGAAACATTCCTCACTACCCTTTCCATGTCTTTTTCTTTTGTTTCTTTTCTAATTCATTTTCTCTTCTTTCTTCAATTTCTTTTTCACTCTCAATCTCTTTTTGCTCTTTTTCATTCTCTTTTTCTTTTTCCTCACTTGTTTTAACAGAATTTTTCAGTTTGATTTGGTCCTCATGGACTTGTTCCGGAGTGAGCGGCACTAAGGTGAGTTTCTTTCCTTGATGCTTGAAAGAATACCTATTGGTACGACCATCGTGAGTGACTTTTCGATCCAGTTGCCATGGTTCTCCTAGCAACAAATGGCAGGCTTGAATAGGCATTACGTCGCACACAACTTCGTCTTGATACTTACCGATAGAAAAGGCGATGCGCACTTGTTGAGTGACCTTAAATCGGCCTTCGTTGCTAAGCTCTTGTAGTTGATAAGGTTGTGGATGCTTGGTAGTGGTTAAGCAAAGCTTTTCCACCATCGTCGTGCTGGCTACGTTCGTGCAACTTTCACCATCAATAATAACTCTACAAAGCTTCCCTTGTACATGGCAGCGAGTATGAAAGAGATGTTCTCGTTGCTGCTCACTCTTTGGTTTTGCCAAAGAAGGTTGCTCACGATCATGAAAATCATCATCCATTCTAGGGACACGTCGAGGGTCGCGCCTATGGGGCTGGTTATCCCGATCTTCCTTGATTGGATATCGATATTGAGGTTCTTGATTCAATCGTACCTCATTGATGGTAGCAGTCAAGGCTCGAAGAGCAGCAGCCTGTTCATCCAACTGTTGTTGGAATTTTTTAAATATGTCACTATTATTATCACCTGTAGACATTTTTTTAAAACCTGCAAAACACTCAACACTCAAAAATAAAAGTTATCAAACCTCACCGTTAATCACTCAAAAAGAAAAAATCAAATTCTCAATGAGGTCGAATTCAATCTTGTGAGTTCTTTATCAGAGTTTATATCAACCAATTAGAGAGTGTGAACCAAACTACCAAAGAATCCTAATTTGCACTAGGATGCCAAAAACTGACGAGACACCAATTGATTCGTGTTGCACCGAGGAAGAAGTTGTGCACACGTTTAAATCCTACTAACACAAGAACCAAGAAGGTGTTAGATAACGTAAAGGAAGAATAAAGGTAAACAAATGAAAACCTACAGCTAAGAATCAATAAAAATTGCTGAAAACAGAAAACCCGAAAAACTGCGGAGTAACTTGACAATTTCGTTCGAGGTGTTCCCGATCTCCAAAAATCACGAAATTAAATCTGGAGTGTCCTTATATATTGAATTTTTGATCTGGAAATTTTGGGCACCAAATTCAACCCGCTGAATCTTTTTTTTAAAATTTTATTGAATTTCGTCTTTTTTGATTTTTTGACTTTTTGACTGATTTTTTGCGGGAATAATTTTTTTATATTCAATCACAGTGCCAAAAACATGTATGTAAAATTTCAGATCAATCGGACAACGTTTACCCACTCAAATGAATTTTTTTGAACAATTTTCTGGGTAAAACTGCTGTTTATGCTTTAAAAAATAGAGATCAGTTTAGAAATCAACCAAGAACACCCAAAACGCCCAAAATCTGATACCAAATGATATAGGATTGCGCGCGGACCAAGATCGAGTTGCCAAGTCACGAGAAACTCCTACGAAAACCCTAAACAATTAGATCTGAAACGAAACAGAAAATTAAAAGATTAGATTTTTGAATTTTCAGATCTGAAATAAAATCCCCAAATCAGCAAAGAATCAAATTGAGAATAGAAATAAGTGTTAGGGTTCTTGAAACCCTCAAGGAGATTGTGATTCTGCCCAATTGAACACTAAGATAGTTTTCCCCAAATTTCGACAATCTAATTTCACCCAAAAGAGTATGGAAAAACCCTAGAAATTGGGGATTTTTGGGCTGATTCCTTAAGATAGAAAAAGGCTGAAAACACAATAAGAACAGAAAATAGATTAGATAATGATTCAGCACAAGTAGAAATAAAGAAAGAATTGACAGTAAGAAATTAAAAGATAAGTCCTAAGAAGCCTTGAAATCTCGAAAGATCTCACAACTCCCTTCAAACGGCTCTAATCTCCCCTCCAAAGAATATCAATGGTAAGAAGAAGGTTGAAGATGGCTCCCACAATCAAAAAGATTGTTAAAACAACTTCTAAAGAAAACTCAAGAGAAAATCCTTGAAGAACTCAAAGAGAATTTTCACTCAAATCAAATCTGAAATTTTCAATGTAATTGTAATATAATGTAGGATGGCTGGCCAAGCCATATAAATAGGCCTTTCAAATGTTTTCCTAATTTAATTAGAACACTAAAACTAAAACTAAAAAAAAAACTCCTAATTATTTTAATATGGAAATTCGGCCAAGGCTTTTTTATTTGGGACTCTTGGACTGAATATAAAAATTTAAACTAAGTAAAATAAATAAATAAATAAATAAAAATAAAACTTTACAACTTGGGCCACTTTGACAATTTGGCCTGATTTTCAAATAAGTATGGGTGGATTTCTTGATTGGGCTTGGAATCTTCTTATTGGGCCTTGCCCTCAAGAATTTGGGCTTTTGTAACTCGTATCACCATCTATATTATTTTTAAAATTCAAGAGATTTTTTTTATACTAGGAAGCAATTAAATTATAATGGAAAAGGGGTTTACTGATCCAAATTTAAACTTCATGTCAATTAATTTGAAACACACAAATTTGCTATTGAGCCAATAACTTAATTGGTGGATTGATGAGAATTAAAGGTAGATATCATGGAAAATCGAGAATTTATTATGAAACATTTCATAATATTTGATAATATACAAACTTAATTGTATATTCAAGTAGCTACATAGGTCAATTTACATTCAATCAAAATCTTTGTTGCATAATTGTGTGTGTGTGTTGTAGTGTTGCAATCGTTTTAGCTGGAACAGTAGTTAATGACAATTGACAATAGGTAGTTGGTAGGTGAGAATTCTCTCTCTCTCTATATTATTTATGTAGATATAGTTGAGCTGTGATGGAGATTCATTCATTCGACTTATTCCCAGAAGAGCTCCAATCACTTTTTTTTTCTTTTTTTTTGGGGGGGGGGGGATGTTGTCACCTTTGGTCAACCCTTGATTTCTGCACTAAATTGTTATCTGGGTCGATATGAAATTTCGTGGACCCCTTCTTTTTCCTTTTTTTTTCCCCTTGTCTTGCCAAACAATCAGACAATTGTAGCCTTACAGGCCTGTGGTTATTCCATAGTTGGTGCCGCAAACAATGGTAATGAACATTTATATTATTTGGTAGTTAAAACTGACATTAAACTTGACACTATTTTCACAAAACAACATCCAGGCTCACACCCTTGGGGTTACCTGGTAACTAAAAAGCTTGCTAAATCCTGAAACTTTCAAACATTGGCTAAAGTTGTAATATAGGGATAAGCATAGTCATATTCGAAGGTTGTACAACCTTCAATGTCTGTGCAATCAGGAGCAAAATCATGGAGCAATGTGGACGTTTTGTCTTTGAAACTGTAGGTAATGACCTTTCCGGGTACATGCAACACCATGAAAGGCGATGACGACCCTTGTCCGCTTCCTTCACCAACAACAATGGCTAGTACTCTAAATGCATAATAATCCCAATGCTCTAATGCGTGACAGTTGCTTTGGGTCATCTTCGGATTTGCTGAAATCAGCGCATTAAGGTCGACTTGATACTTCACAAACCATCCAGAGAAGTTATTTTTCATCTCGTAAACATTAAACTGGCTGGTACTATGCTTGCAACTTGTTAAGATAAGATGCAGGCGACCTCCGCATTCCCCGAAGTATCTGCACTTGGTCTGTTGGTCCCAATCATCTGGAATTTTAGGCATTGGGATCTCTTGAAATCTCTCTTGATGAACATCAAAGCGTAGGAAAGACCCAGAGTTGTTCCTCCAATGAATACCACCACAACAATAGACCCCTTGACTGAAATTATTAACCTTGGAAATTTCACTGGAGAAACTCCATTGATGAGTTTCAGATGAGTACATCTCCAGCTGATAAAGATGAGGAGATGTCTCTGAACTTCGAACAAAAATGACTCTGTAATGTACCGATTTCAAGGGGTCAAAAGCTAAAATAACACCGAAAATAGTGTTTGGACTTTGAGTTCTGTTATCTGGCTTGGGAAGGGTAGTGTATTGGTGTGTGGTAGGATTGTAGATGTAATAGTTTCGGTTGTATTCTCCTAACCGGTTGTTGCTACAGCACAATAACAAGCCATTGCAGGATTGCAGAATCCTAATGCCTGCAGGGTCATCAACAAAAGTGAAAGATTGAACTGATGGCTCCCGAACCGGGTTTCTATCTAGTGAAAGGAAGTGGTACTTGGGCTTGTTTAAAGATAACTGCATCTGCAAGAAGATGGCAGAGGGAAACATCGGGATTTGATTAAGACAACGAGAGAAGTAGGGGCTAGAAATCAGAGAAAGCCAGTGTTTCGATACGTTTCTGAATCTCATGAGAGACTTTCCTGGGAGACGAATGAGAACGTTAATGAGAATATCATCGTTGTAGCCTATCAACTCGTTTGATTCGGTGTATGAGTTTGAAAACTCTAGTTTTCCCATGGAGATTGTTTTTGTACACAGTATGTTGTGCTAGACCCTGAAATTCTCATAAGGCTATTCCATACTTCCCCTTTATATGAGGTGGATTCTGGTTGAATTATCTAAAAGGTTAGTACAAGAAAAGTCATTGGAAGCTGTTCTGCAATTGCCAAGCAATTCTTGGAAGATTACATAGCAGCTTGGTATGGTTTTTTTTGGAAAGGAAAACTCAGCATTCATACATCAGCATCTTTGATTCTTTGACCATGAGATTCTTACGTGAAAAACAGACCAGACATTGTATATGTAAAAATGTTGGACTCGGAATTATCTGTTATATTTTAAAGGAAAATCATTGACCTCAACGTCTGCAAGGCGCCTGATTCAATTAGATATGAAGTTGTGGAGAACTTTCATGTACAGCAGCAACTCAGAAGGTTCAACATAGCGTGAGATATCATAATTTTACTAATCAAACCCAAATCGCTGGGTACATTTTTCCTATATGTGGACCCACACCTTACATTGAGAAAAAACATGTAGCATCGTAGAAAGGATTGTACGAAACAGTGACGCCACGTCATCTGTATCTATTTTCAATAGTTTTATGTCACATCAGTACTCTTATCCTGAATTTCAGGATTTCACCCTAAAAAAATCAAATCCGAATTAAAATACTAAAATTCAGGATAAAATCTTGAAATTCAGGATAAGAATACTGATGTGACATAAAACTATTAGAAAGGGCTACAGATGACGTGGCGTCACTGTTTCATACAATCCTTTCCCGTAGCATCAAGCAACACTTAGAATTTTCCAACATAGACATAGTCACTTTCACGCTAAAGTTACGCCATATTTTGTTATTGCTACTAAAAAAATGAATAAATTAATTTTTATATTGCTATTAAAAAAATGAATAAATTAATTTTTATATGTTAGATTAAAGTATAAATTAGTATTTTTATTAAAAATTCTATCTATTTATATTACTAAAAATTAATTTTTGTACATCACAATGAAATGAGGTATACTCTATCTAGTTGAAATTTTTAACATAAACTAATTTACCTATTTTTTAAATAAAAAAAATACAATCTATCTCGTAATACAAATCATACATTTACTTTTACCTCACTCTCACACACAAGCAAAGCTCTCAATGAATTGATAAGCATCAAAATATTCAAACTCCAATGAACTATCTCCCCCAACCCCAACTCTAGAACGAAGTGGAGCAAAATCATGCAACTTTCTGAAACTGTTGTCCTTGAAATTATACCTTCTGGCTTTGTTAGGTAAATGCAGCACCATGAATGAGTCCTCATCGGTTTCTTCATGAACAACACATAGTATTGAAAACGCGTAAGAATGTAAGTCTATTGGATCGGCATAGCCCCTAACCATCTCAGGAAATGCTGCTGCAACTGGATTTAGATCAACTTGGTACTTCACAAACCACCCAGAATGGTCTTTCTCCATCTCATACACATCAAACTGTAAATTGTCCGAACCATAAACTTCAACGAGATGCAAATGGTCTCCGGATTCTCTGAAATACCGGTACAACCTTAAGTCACCATCGCCAGAGGGCATTAGGATATCCCTCATTTGCTCTTCTTCAACGTCGAAACATAGCCAACCTCCCCAGTCACTGACCCAGTGAATAGCACCGTTCCAGAAAACACCGTTTTCGAATTGCACATTACTTGGTGCTACGAATGGACGACCTAAAGGCCTCCAGGGATCGATTTTCTACGAGTAAATCTCTACCTGGTAATGATCTAGCAATTCGGGGTCGTAATTCTTAATGCAAATAACTTTATAATGAGGTGACTTTGAATGATTGAAGGTTAAACTGACACCAAAAGTGTAGTACTTAGAAGAACTGTGGCGTGGTGGTGGGAGTACTGTGTAATGCTTTGTAGTGGGATTGTAAATGTAATAAGTTGTGTCGAGACGATTAGGACGAAAGTTACAACAGAGCAACAAGCCATTACAAGATTGCAAGATTTGATCCTGGATGGGTCGTCAATAAAAGTGAGGGACTTAAAGGGAGCACAAGAGGAATGGGGAGTTAGGTTGAGGACGTCATATTTTGGATTGGTAATATCTGAAAGACGGCACACAAAAAGCCAGAAATGGCTTTGGAATTGTGGTGGGGACGAAAGGTGGGATAGGTGATGAGATAAAGCCAGTGTTTAGACACAGTCTTGAATTTGAGGAGGGATTTTAGGGGCAGGCGATGAAGGATTAGAGCTAAGATGTCATCGTTGCTGGCTATCATATCAGCTGATGACGATGATACAAGCTGGGTAGGACTTGAAGGAGTTGCCTTGATTTTCTTGGTGGAAAGCATCTTGGGTTGAGAAATCTATAGCTTCTGGTGTTTGGGTTTTATTGTTTGTAGGAAGATTACAGTGTAAGACAGCTAAAGATGATTCTCGAGCACGCTTGAGCGTTGACATTTCGGCGAAAAATATTACTTAAAAAAAGATGGCTTAGTTTTCTATTTTAGCCGAATTAAACACTTGTCTATTACTCGTTAGTTAACCACCTAACCTATGGTGGGATTCCGGATTGGGCTTCATTGGATGCTCATTTACTTCCACGGCACTGTGTGATTAACCATTCACTTCAAGATAGTATTGTTTAGATTCAAAGCCTCAACTTAAGTTAGTGCTTGTTTAGTATTTTGCTTAAAATAGGTTGTGGCACACAAATTGTTTTTGGTGGAGATTTTTATTTTTTTTCTAAAATTATTTTTTATTAATGGTAGTTTTAATTTGGGTAAATTACACCAAGAGTAACTTAATTTTGAGGTAGCTAACAAAACAGTCACCAAAGTTTCATTTCAGTCACTCAACTTTTGAAAAATAACAAAACAGTCACTAACGTTATAAAAAAGTGACAAAATAGTCACTGATTAACAGTTTTCTGTTAGTGCTTTAACAGAACTGCTGATGTGGTAAGTTAACTAGCTGATGTGGCCAGTTAAATTGCCACGTAGGATGTCCACATTAGAAATTGAAAAAAAAAACCTAAAAAACCCTGAACAGAGAAGAAGAAGAAGAAGAAGAAGAAGAAGAAGAATAAGAAGAAGCAGCAGTAGAAGAAGAAGACTATAAAAAAAAGTCTTATTTGTCTAATTTGTCTGGGTTTGATTCTTTGCCATTGAAATACCATGTCTTTGCTCTTCTTCTTATTCTTCTTGGCTCTCTTCCTCTGTAACTCTGTAACCTTCAGCCATTGTTGGCGAGGTCTTGTGGTTTAGCCAAAAAAGAGTAGGATTTCGAAGAAAAAGATACACCGAAGGGAATCTTTATGCTAAGGAATTTGCATATTTGCTTACTCGATTTGATTAATTTTGGCATTTTCATCTTCTTATTGAAATTTAATCAACCAAATCTGTACCAAAGATGAAATGCTTTAGTCGAAAGTTCATCTTCTCAATAAGAATCAATACACTTAAGCACGCTACTCAAATGATGCCTCTTCGGTTTTCTTCATCTCAGATTGCTTGACCTTCAACGAAACACAACCATATCTTTAAGTGAATCAATTTTCCTACAACATATACCACTCACTGCATATTTTGTTCTAAAAATTTTGCTAATAATATAATTCAAACACTCTAAAAATGCTTTGTTCACTAGGGTAATTTCAGCAAAATTATTGGAAATTATCATTAGTTGTTTCACTGCAGACTTTGATGCTTCCTCATTTAATATACAGTCTTATGCAGATTAAGGTGGATTGTACTCACCAGTACTGATTGTGAAATACAAATGACTTAGTTGCCACTTTTTTCCCATCATTATTGCGGTTCCAATGGTAGAATGCATGGGTCCTATTTTGGATTTTACAGTGTCAAATGACCATAACTAGCTTCTCAGAATGTAGAATACTCTGGTTGGGGATCTAAAAATCTGCAGAATCAAAAAACCATTTGCTTAATTTAGCGAGGTATTTAGTTTGTAACAGATTAACTGTAACAAGTAGCTAAATATCATTCCTGTATTTGTTGCAATATGCCATCAAACTAACCTTCCAGCTAGACCTTCTTGATTTCCACCATCTCCGTCAGTGATGTGAACTGGAGTTGATTTGTCTGATACAGGGTAACGTTCGCCACTTGATAATTGTACTTTATATTTGAGATTCGAACATGAAAATTCAGAGGAAAGAAGCATGAGCCTTCCTTCCATAAAATAAACCAATGATTGTACTGAAATAGATACACTGGACAACAAATTATGCATAAAAGAGTTCAGTATAAAGGATTCAGGTGGCTCAAAAATACTTGAATCCAAGCTTTCCTGCACAATGCATGAAGGAACATGTATCAGTAGAGATGACATCCACAATCTCACATCACTTTAATTGAGTTTCACAGAAAAGATAAATAAATTAGATTCTAGGTGCTAATGCATGAACCAACCCATAAGTCAATTTTGGTTGTTAGTCATAAAATTACAATGTGGCAACATAGTACTGCCAGTTAAAGATAAACATACCGACATTATATCAAGTGATGACTAGTGGGGTTAACGTAGGGTGAGAGTGGCCTTACCTTCAAGGAGACCTCTCTATCAAGAAACCCAAAAACAGAGAAGGAGACTTTGTTTCGTACAGAGTCAGGAGCTTCAACAGCTTGAACGATGTCATTGGTCTTGAAGAAAATGCGCCCTATTGTACTTCTGTAGTTGCCTCCTGGTCACATGAGATTCGAACAGTAAACTACATCCCAATCTGGAAAAATCATAAGACCTCACCAATAATGGCGGAAGGTTACAGAGTTACAGAGGAAGAGAGCCAAGAAGAAGAAGAAGAGCAAAGACATGGTATTTCAATGGCAAAGAATTAGACCCAGACAAATTAGGCAAATAAGACTTTTTTTTACAGTCTTTTTCTGCTACTGTTTCTTATTCTTCTTCTCTGTTAAGGCTTTTTTTAGGTTTTTTTTTCAATTTCTGATGTGGACATCCTACTTGGCAAGTTAACTGGCTACATCAGCTAATTAACTTGCCACATCAGCAGTTCTGTTAAAACACTAACGGAAACTATTAATCAGTGACTGTTTTGTCAATTTTTTATAACGTTAGTGACTGTTTTGTTATTTTTCAAAAGTTGAGTGACTGAAATGAAACCTAGGTGACTGTTTTGTTAGCTACCTCAAAGTTAAATGACTGTTGGTGTAATTTACCCTTTTAATTTTTGTTGTTGGTGATTAATTACAAATGTATTAAAATCATTAATTAAAAATAAAGAAAATATTTTTTAAAATATAAAAATATGTTAATATCTAATTACAAATATTTGATGGTTATATTTAAATATTTAAAATATAGTTTATATATTCTAATTAAATTTTATAAATAATTAATATTTATTACTTAAAAATATTTAAAAATTATATTTCATATATTAATATATTAACGCCAAGTTATAATAAATTATTTTTATATTCTTACTAAAATATAATAATATTAATTAATTTAAATATTATTTAAATTCATATTTGTTACTTGATAATATTATGTCTAAAATGAACATTTTATTTCTCAAAAACACTTTTTAACAGTAATGCTAAATACTTAAATCTTAAACTAAACTTTTTAAAAGCACTTTTCAAAAGCATTGCTAAAGTAGTTGTAACAGCCCATTTTAGTGAAATTAGAACAATAGTTTTGGGACTACAAATATGACGTGAAAATATTTAATTTATTATTATTTTAATGTCTACAACATGTTAGTAGTGTTGTTTAAAAATTTCGTTAAGAAATTTTATCGTTTGCATGCTTAATTTGATAAAAAAGGATTAAATTAAAAAAGGTGCAAAACTTGAGTTCTATATGCTAAAGGGATCTTTTGACTATGATATTAAATGATTGGAGGGTTTATGAGGCAATTAGACCATTTGAAATTTGAGTGGACATTTATAGACATTATACATGTGTTTTCAAAGGTTAATTAAAAGATTAAATAAGTAATTAAATAATTATGTCTAAATTAAAATGTGTGTAATGGTTGTATCATCTTCAACCTTGTGATGTTTGACCAAAAATTAGAAAAAGAGAAGCCATTTTTAGGGTTCTTACATTCGGCCATTGCTTCATTGTGCATGTAAGTGATTTTTGGTCACGTTTTTAATGATTTCTATATTTTTGGAGTCGTTGTGATCTAGCTAGCTCAGGGACTAATTTGCAAAACTGTTAAAAGGTTAAGGTTTTTCCATGAATGAATTCATGTTGTTTTTTATGTTTGATGAAAGAAAATGGTTAGTTGTTGTTAGATAAACAACTTTTATTAAGTGATTTTTTATGAAATTGTCATTTAGGGATTAAATGAAAAATAGAAAAAATATACATGGTGAAATTGTGAATTAAATGAAATGTAGGACTTGCTAGGGACCTACATGAAATTCGGCTATGGTGGGTTGAAGGTGAATTGCATGAGTTTTCATTTTTATGAGCTAATGACTAAATTGTAATGAAATAAAAATTATAGGGGAAAAAGTGTAATTTTTCTAAAATGTGAATTTGAACTAAATTGAATAGAATAGTTATTAAATTGATCGAATTTATTCATTTAGATCAAGATAGACCATGTACGGTTCTAGATCGAGGCAAAGAAAAAGCTTCAGATTAATTGACTCCATTTCTACGTTTATTGTCGAGGTAAGTTTGTACGTTTAAATAGTGTTCCAAATTATGTTTTAAATGCTATTATTTTATATAATATCCAATTGTGTCTCGATGGGAAAATCCAATGGCGTATCAACAATCATCGATTAATAGAAAGGGATAGCTTCGGCTATCAAATTATGAAAAGGGATGGTGACAACCATCAACAATGAAAAGGGATGGTGACGACCATCGAACAATGAAAAGGGATAGATATGGCTATCGGATTATGAAAAAGGATAGCTTTGACTATCAAATTATGGAAAGAGATGATGATGACCATCAACAATGAAAAGGGATGGTGACGACCACCGAAGGCTATATAGCTATGAAAAGGGTTGGGATAATCATCATAATTTTACTTGTGTGAGCTTCGGTAAGGACTATTGATGCAATTTACCTTATTACTATGGAAGGTAGGAAGTATGTGTTAGCCATGACAATTAGAAGTATAATTCACTTCATTTAAGTTTATGAATCATTTATTCTTATGTTGGATTGATACATATGTATTTTGAGATTATGCAATGTACAAATAAGCATAATTTGTATACTATGAACTTACTAAGCATGACGTACCTATCTTGTGTTTATTTTTTTATGTTTTATAGTTAATCGGAAGCTCGTTCGGGTTGGAAAGTCGTCAAAGACTTATCACACTATCCATCGATTAAATTAGTAGATTTCGGTGTTTCTAAGTTTGGTTATTGTAACACCCCTTAACCCTATCCCGTAGTAGGAACAAGATTACGGAGTATTACTGGTCACTACAATTCGATTACGATTAATAAAGAAAGAAAATAAAATTCAGTTCATAAAATATATCTTAATGTTCCTTTAATGGGCCCTCGAGACTTAAAATGTATGTTAGAACTAGACCGGAACTCAATCGGAAGCTTATAAATTTTTCATAAAATTATTAAATTTTCCCTTTTATGAACAGTACCACACGCCCGCGTGGCTTATGTGACACGCCCGTGTCTTCTACTTGTGGAGCTCTTTGACATTTGCTTACGAACAAATTAATTTCACACGGCCAAGACACACGCCCGTGCGCTCAGCCCGTGTGACAATCTATTTTGTAGCATTTTAGGTGTAGACACACGGCCTAACAACATGCCCGTGTGCAAGTCGTGTGTCTCACACGATTTGGTCACACGCCCGTATGCCAAGCCGTGTGGACTCAATAATGAACCTTTCACACTTTACTAGCCAACCCTGCAAATTTCAAACCACAACCAATACAAAATACCAATACTAAAACAATCCAATACTTGACTTAAAACACTTATCATGTATCATTATCAAATATCAATTTACTTATTTCACTATTACAATCACAATGTAAAATAACACACTTAAGACATCCTAGGTACATGCCATTAACAACAATTAACATGCTTTACCTTATTGAGTTTGGGATCGGCCTGGGATGCTGATTCAACGGTCTAACTTTATTTAATTTGCGCACAGAAACAAACCGTACGCTGAGTATGGATTCAGTGGTATTTCTGTAAACCGATACTTAAGCCAATAATAAATCATATATCAATGAACCTTGAGAATTCAATCTATTACTATTAATAGTTCAATCATTTGTTTTTGATTTATAATACTACGATCTTGTTAATCACTTTCGATGAAATGTACACAGTTTCAATGTTTATTCATTATCCATTGATTTTTCATATTTATTCAGTAACAACCAGTATTCAGTATCATTCAGACATTCAGTAGTAGTCCAATATTTAGTAACAATTAGTTTTTCAGTACTTTTATTTACAATTCATTTGAATAATAATATTATTCACCTTTCATTCAATATTCTGTACTATTTCATTTCAATAACAATCAATATTCTTTGGTAACAACCAATTGATCTTTATTATTCAGTACCAGTCAATCAATAGTAATAATCGGTTAATCAGTAACGATCATTTATTCAGTATCAGTCGTTTATTCAGTAACAGTTAATTATTCAATAGCAGTTAGTCTTCAATACTTTTCATTACCCCTATTAACATGACTCAGACCTGGACGGATACACGGATCCAACCCACACACCGGGGATAGTACACAGTGTTTCATCGGCCGGAGCTGGATTATACTGTGTCAGTAATGGTAACAGTAACAGTAATAGTAATAGTAGCGGTACACAAAGTACCTCATCGGAACAAATCTGGAACAGTAACAGTAATAGTCAGGTACGGAGTACCTCTTCGGAACGAATCCGGAACAGTAACAGTAGTCGACACAAATAGTGTCTCATCGACACAAAGTCGGAATATCCCTGAACACTTCCAATCATATGGCATGCCAACTATATCCGACTAGCCCGATACTGTTAATAGGGTTTTCAGTCTTCTTTTAAATAACAATCATTTTTCCGATGTTTAAAATCAGTAAATATTTCAATTCATTTCTTAATAATCACATACTTATTACATATTCAATCCAATATCAATAATCACATATAATTCATGAATTTTTATTCTATTCAATACCATAATAATAATTATTACCATTCATATTAAATAATAAATTCAACAAATAATTATTAAATTCGGTTTATAGAAATACAAATCTTAATTTCCGAGCTATCCCTCGTCGACTTTGTCTTTTCCTCGCTTAGCCGAGATTTTCTGACGCAACGCTAGCTACGGAAATTAATTAAATATTATCAATACACTACCATTTAATTTTCACTTGGAATATTTCAATTTTTATTCATCTTTTGCCTAAATTCCAATTTAGTCTTTAAACCGAAACTAACTTTTATTCTTCACATTTAACTCAATATTTTTATTCAATTTTCACTTTAAACTAATTTCAGCCCTTTAATTTCACATAGAACCATAATCTTGAAATTCTTTCAATTTAGTCCCTACCATTCAAAACTTATAAATTACTTTACAATTCAATCCATTAATCAATTCTAACTTGAATTTCTATCAATTTAGCCCTTAATTCATCTTTTTGTTCAAATTGAACAATGTCTAATAATTAACTATCTTTCAAAATATCAACTTAACTTCATCAAAACCTTGTTCCAAGACTTCTAAAACATCAAAATTAAGTAAAAATTGCTAAATTGACTTACTTATTATACTTCCAAGCTTCAAACCTTTAATTTTCTCTTTTCTTCTTTCTTTTCTCTTTTTCTTTCTTTCCTTCCCCTACTCTCTGTTTCGTTTTGCTTTGTTTCTTTATTTCTATTCTATTCTTTCTTTATTTCCTTATATATATATATACACATATGTATTTATACTTAAATAATAAGTATTATTTATTTATTTATGTGTATCTTATTAGTACATTTGTATCCATTTATAACCACACATTTGTCATAATTTAATATATTTATCACATAAAATCTTATAATATAATTATTTAATTAATAAATATCTTTTGTAAGTAATAAATATCTATTAATACTTAAATACAAGTATTACAAGTGTATATATTTTTATTTATACCCTTGTATCAAATTATTACCATACACTTGTCCTTTAATTATTTACTTTATTTTAGTTATCATATAAAAAATCTTATACTATTATTATTATCACCTTACACTTATCATATTCTAATTTATTTTCCAAATATAATATTATAATTTTTAATAACCCTTACAATTATAAAATATAAAAAAATCTAAAATTCTCTCAGTTTTTTCTTTAGTTTGCCGCCTCATCTTATGCAAAATGGCTTAATTGCCATTTTGGTCCTTTTCACTTTCTTTTAATCTATAATTAAACTTTCACACTTCATTCAATTTAATTCTTTTATCTGATTATCCTTAATTTAAGCTAATTCACTTTATTAAACTTTAATTAACCACTCACTTAACTTTGTAAATATTTTTAATAAATATTTACGAATCCATTTTTTAGAAACAAAGACCCGAAAATACACTTTTTCGATAACTGTAAAATTCAAGTCATTACAGTTATAATGGCATGTATAGGTATTTTGGTTGGCGAAGTAGCCATTTGTTTTGGCCAATGTGTGTTGGCTTGTGAATTTGGTATTTTGAATGTTTGAAATGGTTGAATATGTTGTTATGTGAATATGGTCTTATAATGGTTGAATTTATAATTTATGGATGTTTAGATGGTGGAAGTGAATATAGTCATTTTGGTATGAAAATGTAGTTGACATATATGAGTTATGATGCTAATTGCTAAATGGTAAATTTGGTATTTTGTGGATGTGAATTTGATATGTGAACAAAGTGATAATTTTGGTTAAATGATGCACATGGTTATATATTTTTATATGTTGTCATTAAGGTGCCTTTGGGCATATTGGTTGTAGGGTTATTGACCTTATTTGAATAATTTGATTGTGCATGGTTTTAGTGCATTTTGAATGCTTGTTTATATGTGCAAAAGTGATTGTAGGTACATGCATGAATGGATGAGAAAAATAGCTTGGAATTGGCCCATTTTTCATCCACACGGGCAGAGACACGAGCGTGCGTCTCAGCCGTGTGTGACACACAGCCTGGTGACATGGCCATGTGTCCTTTGTAACTTTCAAATGATTGTAAATCAGGCTGTTACATGGCCTAGCACATGGGCGTGTGAGGTTATTTCGAAGGGTACACGGCTTGACACACGGGCGTGTGGCTTGGTCGTGTGACCCAAGTAAGTGAGTTACACTAGCTGAGACACAATCGTGTGTCCCTACTTCGAATGGCCACACGGCCTTATGACCCTTGGAATTTTAAAAATTTTCATTGTTTTTTGAAAAATTCTATAAGTTTTCGATTTAGTCCCGGCTTGTTTTTAATGTGTTTTTAGGGCCTCGAGGGCTCATATAAGGGACGATATACATGTTATAGATTGATTTTGTTATGATTATTGATAGAAATTAAAATTTTTATAAATTTTGTTTGTTTTGAAATGAAAACTTCGGTAATGCTTTATAACCCTATTCCGACGACAGATATAGGTTAAGGATATTATAGTAGCCCTTAATATTATCACAAACTTTACATCAACTGTTATAACTACACTGCTCAATTTTGGGGACTCATTTTAAAATTTAATATTAGACTTGAAAAATGAGTTTAAAAAAAAGTAATCTATTTAAAATATGAACATATTCGAATTCAAGCATGTAAGGTTTTAAGTCTAGCTCAACATATATTTTTTAAAAATTTGTATTATATTATGTTATTTTTATATACTAAATAATTTTTAACACAAAAATTAAATCTATAATAATAAATAATATTATAATGTAAGCATACAAAAAAAATGTTAAATTGCTTATATATACAATTTTTATAAATAAAAATTATCTAAAATTATTAAATATTAAATTTAAAATAATATAAATATATTTTTAAAAAATCAAAAATAATATGAGCAAGCCTAAAATGGACTTGAATTAACTATTTACAAATATAGGCAAATTTGAGTAAAATATGGTTCGGGCTGAATTGAACTTGAACAAACATAAAATATGTTAATATTATGCTTAAATTCGACTCAACCTGACTCATGATGACTTCTAGTGGTAACTTTTTTTTTGGTATAAAAAGAAGAAAACATAGACTAAACTATAACTACACCTTTCCACAAGAATCAACTTGTAGAAGAGGTAGGAGACTCGCGAGAGAAAAAACAAGCTAAGTTGAACCCAAATTATAACTTTTAAGTGAATTTCGTCAAATGATCCGTACATCTATTGTCTTCTCAAAGAATATGTCAAATATCAACCATTTATTCTTCACGTATTATGGTCCAACAGATATGAATGAAAGATTCAAATGGTTGACACTAGTTAAGTGATCGAGTTAGAAAACAAACCACCAACAAAGCATCATAAATATTAGTAAAATATTGCACTGCCGATGCCCACTTTCTTGTTCCATTAGCAACTCTAAAGTGTATTGATGATGGTGGTGTGAAAAAGATTTTGTATTACGATAACCCTTAAGAACCCATTTACTAGATGTTTGTTTTGGACGTATGCTCCTCTGGCATAATCAATACCCTTATGCATTGTTGAATTGAAGACAAAGAACTTTGGAACTCACCTAACTCCTTTCCAAATCAAAAGCCTGTCTTTTGTGATATTCAACTTCCTCATTAAAGCAAACCCCTGAAATTTGTACCGCCTATTTGATGTCATTACAAATCTGTACATGATATATAAAGCACCATAGGCCCATGATCCTAAACTGTTACTGGGAGATTAAAGAAGTGCCGCATTGGAACATAAAACATCATTTTATAAAAACCTCCATCAAACCTTTCCCCAAATTTGTTGTTTGTCCAAGTAAAATGCAATTCAAGTAGATCCTCAGCACTCCCTAAATCATGATTTCCAAATGATAATCTATCCCTCTTACACAATATGTACATCCATCCTAGTCTCCGAAAGGAAACAAAAGTGGTTGACCCAATCCCAGATCATGGCCCATTGATAAGCGGATTTAGTGAATATGTTCCTTCATGCGGAAAGAAATGGGTCTGACCTGATAAAAACGTAACAAGCCCATTATACTATTTTATTCAGTCAAAGCGATTTTTGTCGTGCTCGTTTTGCTGAAAGAAAAAGTGAAAAGGGAGTCGTATCTACATCAAATTTTAAACCACTCTCCCCACTCTCAACTGAATTTTCCACTTATTATTATTATTATTTTTTTTTGCGATGGAAAAACCAAGGAAATAGGGATTTCGTCTTCATTGAATTTCATTCAATCTAAATCTGGAAAAAATTCTAGGATTATTTTGGTAAAAATGGAGTTCACTGAAGCTTATAAACAAACGGGTCCTTGCTGTTTTTCACCGAATGCTCGTTACATTGCGGTTGCTGTCGATTACCGTCTTATGATTCGGGATACACTCTCCTTCAAGGTACAGTATTTTCAATTTTTCCTTCTTTTTCTTCTAATTCCCAATTCATTTGCTTTCTTTGTTTGCTGATGAAATGCGAGGAAGGAGAGGACTGATATGATAAAATGCGTTTCTCTTTTTCTTTTGGGTGCGTTTTGATTTGGTTTTTTGAATGAATTGTATGCTTGATTCAAATTTTAGTTATGTAGATTCACCTCATTTTAGTTTCTGATTAGATCTTCTTGTGCTTATTTAGACAACATTTTAGTCAGATTCGATTACTAATGCTTCCTATTTGCTTTGTATTGCTTCACTCTTTAGACCAAGCTAATAGATTTGATCTTTGTTCTGTTTCTTTGGGCATTGTGTCTGTTGTGAAATCACAAACTATTTGAGCAAAATTTATCTTTTAGCATTGAAACACTCCTCTCAATGAAAAAAACTTGCAAATTAATTATGAATTTGCCTAAGCATTTATTGTCATGCAAAGGTCATTTTTGAGGTTCACAGCTTACATTTCCTGTATTTCCAAACGGTAAATTTACTCAAATTGCTGCAGGTTGTGCAGTTGTTTTCTTGCTTGGACAAGATAAGCTATATTGAATGGGCACTTGATTCTGAGTACATTCTTTGTGGTCTCTATAAAAGACCCATCATACAGGCATGGTCACTCACCCAACCCGAATGGACATGCAAAATAGATGAAGGTCCTGCTGGTATTGCTTATGCAAGATGGAGCCCAGATAGCCGTCACATACTGACCACCTCGGAGTTTCAGCTGCGATTAATAGTTTGGTCCTTAGTGAACACAGCCTGCGTTCATGTACAATGGCCAAAGCATGGTTCCAAAGGAGTTTCATTTACTAAAGATGGAAAGTTTGCTGCTATCTGCACAAGGCGTGATTGTAAGGACTATATAAATTTGTTGTCCTGTCACTCTTGGGAGATAATGGGTGTTTTCGCCGTTGACACATTGGATATGACTGATATTCAGTGGTCACCGGATGACAGTGCAATAGTGATCTGGGATTCACCTCTTGAATACAAAGTATGTGAACTTTGTTTTCCTTTCAGTCGCCAAATTGCCCCTTTCTGGTTCCTAGATGATATATGATGTGTATATTGGGAAGAACCATTTCTTCTCTTCTTTATTTATTTAAAAAAGAAAAGCATAAGAAATTTGTGGTGAAAATGGTATCTTATGTAAGATCTTTCCAAATGAGAATTTACATGGCCCTGATGATATATGATGTGTATATTGGGAAGAACCATTTCTTCTCTTCTTTATTTATTTTAAAAAAGAAAAGAACAAGAAATTTGTGGTGAAAATGGTATCTTATGTAAGATCTTTCCAAATAAGAATTTACATGGCCCTGATGGTTGCATTTCTACTTAACCATCTATTAGCACATAGTTATGTTTATGGTTTTACTGATGTATAAGCATGCATTTCTTTTTGTGTGCCAATACTTTCTCTTGGAGCTGATATAGTTGGAAATATTAAAGTGTTCATGGTTCCTTATTTAATTTGAGACAGGTTCTAATATATTCTCCAGATGGAAGGTGTCTCTTTAAGTATCAAGCATATGAAAGTGGACTGGGAGTAAAAAGTGTTTCATGGTCTCCCTGTGGCCAGTTTCTTGCTGTGGGTAGTTATGATCAGATGCTACGAGTTCTAAACCACCTTACTTGGAAAACTTTTGCTGAGTTTATGCACCTATCAACCGTTCGTGCTCCTTGTTGTGCTGCCGTTTTCAAGGTAATTTGTTTTCATTGTTATGATGATTCATTCTGTGAGAAGCATCTACTAACTTTGTATTTGATATTGGCAGGAGGTAGATGAGCCATTGCAACTTGATATGTCTGGATTATGTTTGGACGATGACTTTATGGGAGGCTCTGGTAAGGATAGTGAGATTCTATATCTCTTATTATTGACTTTTCATTAATTTGATGTACTGCTTGATTGAAATTGTGCTCGACTGTTTAGGACCTGAGTGCTCTGTTCTTTTGTATACAGTTTATTAAGCTTAAATGCTGTTGCATGCCTGCCTTTCCAGTCATTTTCAATACGTGAATTGCAGCTCATCAGTTATTTAATATGGTTCATATGCCCCACTAACAGATGCCCCAGGCGGACACTTCAAAGTTAGATACGAGGTTATGGAAGTACCCATTACTTTTCCTTTCCAAAAGCCTCCTGCAGACAAACCTAACCCTAAACAAGGAATTGGTAAGTCTTACCGAATTGATGTAGATTTACTAAACGTTTTATGTTTTTCATACCATATAATAAGTGACACAAAATATGAGTGCAAAGAATTTAGTATGCTCTATTTCTAATTAGCACAATGATCTTGCAGTACATTTTATTTTATTCGAGAAATATTGTTTAATTTGAAAATAATCTCTCTCCTTTCCACGTTACCCCTACCACTAGACGTGTCAGCCCTTTTGCTTGATGAATGCCCTTGGTGACTATTAAAGCATCCGATTTAAATCCAATTTCCAATGACTGGCAAGGCCAAACTTAATATAGGACCATAGGAAACCTAATACTTTTTAGAATGTGGGATAGTACCACCTATGTCACTACTCGATTTGCCGGACGTGTGTCATATTTTAGAATTGTCCTATTCATCTAGTAGATCATTGGTATTCATTCTATAGAGTGCACTCCTTTGTGAGTGAGATTGTGGGTTCAAAAATGTGGTGGCGCATCTAAGGTTGACAAAATTTTGAGGGACCTATGAATACCTAAAGAGGACAATTTCTGATTATGAAAAATGGCCTGGCAGGCCGGGCTGTGACATAAAAAGTGTAGAATGGATACCACTAGACCAATTGGTATTTGTGCTAGAGTGTGCACTTCTTTGTGTGTGAGGATATGGGTTCAAGTTTGTGGAGGCGCATTTGAGGGTGGTAAAACCTTGAGGACCTTTGGGCACCCAAAAAGAAAACTTCTAGATTATGCATCACGAGTCAATTGGGGTTGTGACAACTTAACACTTCCCCTTGTGTACTTAGCAAGGGTCCACACGTAGACAACGTCACATGCGGTTAGGCAAGAAAACTTAACACCCCTGGACTTTGATATCATGTTAAGCATCTAGCCTAAAACCAATTGGCATTACGTTGAGAGGTCAAGCTTTTTTTTTTTTTTTTTTTTTTTTTGAAGAGGATGAGACCCAATACTTAATAAATGTAGGATACCACCACTTAAAAATGACAATTACCAACTAGCGTGGCCAGTGCCACACTAGGATTTCAGAAGATGTAATCTTATTGAATATAATGATTTGGTTTCAAAATATTTTTCTAGGGATTAATCATGCTATGTACACTCAAGGTTAAGGCTGCATTAAGCTACTCTATAAACTAATCAGAAATAGTTGACCAAATTAACTTTGATTTTCCTCCCTTCAATGCTGTTACCAACAAAATTTAATTTTATTCTAGGTCTTCTTTCATGGAGCAATGATAGCCAATATATTTGTACTCGCAACGATAGCATGCCAACTGCACTTTGGATTTGGGACATTCGCCATTTGGAGTTAGCTGCCATCTTGGTGCAAAAGGATCCTATTCGTGCAGCAGCTTGGGATCCGATAAGCACTCGTCTTGTTCTTTGCACTGGCAGCTCTCATTTGTATATGTGGACCCCTTCCGGTGCGTACTGTGTAAGTAATCCGCTACCACAGTTTTCTATAACTGATTTGAAATGGAATTCAGATGGGAGCTGTCTTCTTCTCAAAGACAAGGAATCATTCTGCTGTGCAGCTGTGCCTCTACTGCCAGAATCAAGTGACTATAGCTCAGATGAGTGAAACAAATTTCTCTTGTAATTTGTCTTGCTGTTATCTAGAGAAACAGAAATATAAATAGGCATCTTTAGTTTTTTTATATGGATTCCTCTCTCTCAGTCACTCACTGTTGTAATATGCTCTTGTGTGTTTGAAACTTCAATGAAGAGTTATCAAGCTATGAAAATTCTCTGTATTATGCCATTCTTTTCCCATTTCGTTCATAGTTCTAGGAAAAGAACAAAACCTTCTAGAGGGATACCAGATTAAGTACAGTTTGCTAGGTTTTCTGCAGGAAATTGTACCCAACCCTTAAGATGGCAATACCTCAGTTGTGTGTTTGTTTTATTTATGATTCTTGTGATATTATCGCTTCTTTTTGTCAACTGTTTTTTGGCATGTTAAGTTCAGATCATTACACTGAAGATAATGAAGTGTAGCAGAGTCTTGATACACAGGAAGGTCATTTGCCTTTCCCTCTTAACACCTCGTTTTCTATTTCTTCCTGGAATAACAAAAAATGGAAAAGGGGTAGGGGTAGGGGAAATAAAGAATAATGCTATAGAAGAGATAAATCTTATATATACACATATAGTTTGTAGTGTTTTTTCATTTTTTGGATTTATATACATATATTTTTTAGTTAAGTATTTGATAGGTTTCGCTCAACTTTTTCAGTTTATGTTTTGCGTCAGTTTGGTAATGTATATATATATGTGCGCGTGTATTGCTAATAGCAAACAGCTTTCTATAATCTGCAGAATAATCTAGCTCAAAATTTTCCATTTTATTTAGTTATTTTCTGTACGATATTGATCATTATATCTTACCTTTAAAACTCCTCAGGCTGGCCTGGATGGCTCCTTTCCATTCATTTTAGTTTTTGAGAAGTGTGATGTTTGTATCTTAGAACATTTAGAAATCCAAAAACAGAGGCTGCTGAGGTTGGAAGCGTGCTTAGGATGTTTAGCGAGCAAGCCTTGTACAAGGCATTTTTGTTTTGATGAGGTTAGATGATTACATGAGCTGAAGCAAGCATGCTCCAATTAGGTACATGCGTGCTTGCCCTAATGTAACTTTGTTTTCACTTTCTTTCTTTTAGCGGATACCTACCTACACGGAAATCCCAGGATTAATGAAATGTAAAGACTAAAGGTTTAATCACATTTGCCCTCATCCAGGATTAATCATCATCATCATTATTATTGATTGTTTTCGTTTGGACAAACACAGTCACGAAACAAAAGCAATGTAATAAATGGAAAAAGAAAAGGTTAAAATTTTATTACACGTATTAATTATTTATATTTACACTCGACAAAAAAGAAAAGAGTGGTTTTTTTTGTTGTTGTGGAAGTGGTTCTAAGTGGAAGAAAAAAGATGGTTTAAGAAGCCCGGGGGGATATGATTGAATGGGAAATGGCATCTAAGGCACCAAATTTGTTGGTGGTCTCACTTTGCTTCCAATGCAATACCAGCACAAGGTTGGTGGAGTTGATTGGAATATATCAAAGCCAACACATTATAGTTGAGGTCCCGTAGGACCTATCTTTTTAGTAAACCCATACATGCCTTTGCACATTGTGGAAGAGGGTGACTTTGCACTAATTTATAAGTACTGGGCTTCCTTTCTTGGTTCTAAACTCGCAGTCGTCCACACAGATCAGTGAAGTGGGGCACCACTTCCTTTTTTTGGTGGTTTCTTTATTACCATCACTAGCCATTGGGGATAAGCTAAGCCCCAATGGAGTAGGAGATTAAGAGTTTCTATTATATGATTATAATTAGATTAACATGGCAAGTTAAATACGTGGGTTGTTTCTAGTTTAAATAATTATTCAATTTAGATTCAGTATTTGTATGGATTTATTCTGGTAGAAACTACTAATGTAATTGTCATTTCAAAAATATATTTATGTTTCCTATTTGTATTTTAAAATTGTGGTACACATACTAAGTTGTAGAAAAATACGAATATGATAATCATTTACAGGTTTCTATCTTATCCATTTTTTTTAAAAAGAAAACACTAGAAATTAAAAAGAAAGAAAAAAAAAGGTAGGAGCCAAGACATGCAAACAATAGAGATGAATGTTTAATTTTAGGGACTTTTTATCAAAAAAAATTGTAGGGACTATAGATTTATTTGTGTGGATAATAAGAGAAAAAAAAAGAAGAAAAAGGACAATTAAAATTTGGTCAAATGATTGTTCATCTTAATGTTTTTGTACAAATTTGTTTAATGTCTTTTTCTTTGTTGTTTTTGGCTAATAAATAGATATTCACTCATCTATTGCTCCAAATATCACGTGGATTGTAATTCTAGCCAAAAAAAAAAAAACTCAAAAGTTTTCCAAAAGAATCATTAATATAGGGTATAAAATTAAAAATATGATTTGTGTTTGGAATTTCAGCTTTCAAAAAAATTCAAAACAAAATGTAGCATTCAGAGATGGGTTAAGATCGCAGACAGTCACAGCAGACTTGAACTCAAAATTGTAAATTTTAATTTTATTCTCTTTCAAATTTTGTAATTATAAGTAAATAAAATGATAAAATTATATTTTAATTTTTAAGATGATAAAATTTCTCTTTAAAAATTCTAAAATAGTAAAATTTTACTTTAATCTTCTTAATTTATCATGCCAAAACATACTTTTATGGAGAACTGTCTGCGACAAAAAGTGAAAGGCCATTTCGTATCCCTTAGAGAAATTTCCACCCGTGGGATAAAAAACTCTTCACCAATGTTACTTCTCTCAAATTCAATTAACATATAACCATCAATCTTGTATCATTACAAACACCAAAACTTTGGTTCAACTTCTTCAATAGACTGAGTCTCATGATTCATTCGGTAATGAGTCTAAAAATCTAGGGTATAAAATGGATTCTTCTTCAACATTTGAATTCGATGGTGCAATTCTATCTATACCTAGATGTGTTTAAGATTCACCTAGAATACTAATAAGCATGTAATTATTGAGTTTGTAGACAATTTCATTTGTAGTTGAAATTATAGCATGATCTTTTAAGATATATTGGACTCATAAATTTTTTTTTCTAAATTAGGATATGTGTTGTCAACGATGTCATAAAATGAATTGAAATTTCTTCTAATTAAAAAATGTATGGTATTCTAATATTTGAATATTCATATGATGAAGAATTATTATACCACCACCCAAGTCCAATAATCATTTGTTGAAATCTGAAATTATATCATAAGTAAAATTTCGTAACCTGATTTAAATATTGTAAATGAGACAAGATTAGATCTACTACCTCATGGCACAATTAGAAGAATTTGACTAAAATCACCCCTAATAGAAATGTTTTTCCTCCAAGTCAAGTTTAGAAATACAATCAATTGTTTCAAAAGCATGTATATGTGCTATTGGAGTTTCATCCCAAATGATTAAACTTGATTCCAAACAACAATGTAACAGTCAAACTTTCTTGCTTCACATCATAATATGAATCTTTATTTAGATTTAGTAAAATCTTTAATCGAAAATAAATAGAATGTAATTTCAGAAGATGCAACATAAATAAATTATATTATATTTGATTATATAAGTATTATTATTTAAAAAATTAAATAATAAAATATTATAAATAAAGAAGATAAAATTTTAATAAAAAATATTAATGAGAAAGGATTTTTGTATAAAAAAATTGGAAGAGATGAAACCATGAATTTTTTTTTAGAAGGAATGAAGCAATGGCTGCCAGAAACGTAGAAATGGATTTTTTTTTAATAGGGTTAGAATTAAAAATAATAAAACATAAATTGGCATATGTCAAAAAATTAATTTGCCACTTGACTGCCTTAGAAGTATTCTACATCACCAAGTTCTCCTAATTTGGAGAGAAGATTGCTTTAATATTAAACAACACAATTGAGGTTAAATAGGAAAACTAAAAGTAACATAACAAGATTTGCTTATCATTATTTGTAGAATCATAAATTTGATTACTAGCGTTTGAAAATTTTCCTATTGGTAGAGTCCATCGCTACTACGCTTTCCTTCGCGTTAAGGTTTTTCCTTCTTTCTTTTACACTCATAAATTTTCTTTGATTTTTAATTTCGTAGTAACTCTCGCATCTCTCATCTGTTTTGTTCTAGCGCTTTCTCTCTCTTTCTCAATTTCTTTTCTCGAGATTCTTCAAATGCTTGATTTTTGTTGTTAGTTTTTTTACTTATTATTAGCCGACGTTGAACGGGGCTGAGAATATATATAATTTAAAGTAATTAAAGATGCAAAACGGCATCGCCGCCGACGGAGTTTGCTCCTCGGAGTCCGCGAATGGGAGTCGAGATGTTTGGAGTTGTAAAGGTTCCGATTCTTCATCAGCTGATCATCTTGTTATCATGGTCCACGGGATCCTCGGCAGGTGCCTTTCTTTTTCTTCTTAAACTTTTTTTGTTAAGAATTTTGAGATATTTAATTTAATTTACCTTCCTTCTTCTGAGTTGGATTTTGGAGGCTTGAATTAGTTTAGTGGATGCTTAACTTTGTATCATACACATGTTTTTGTGCTTGGTTTGATTGTGATCGGTCTGATTTGAAGTGATTAAATTAAAATTTAGTGATTTTGAGTTTAACTCAACAAATGTTGGATTCGAATTGAAAATTTGGCAGTGTTTGACTTTTGATTATAGCATCAATATCTTTGTTTTCAATTCTGTGATGATAAATTGTGTTTAAGTTCTATTAGTGCTTTTTATAGGATTATTAGTATTAAAAATTCTACTGAAATGGTTTTGGCCCTGGTTTTATGGTTGCTTGTGCAGTTCTTCAGATTGGAAATTCGGAGCTGAGCAATTTGTTAAAAGGCTACCGGATAAAGTATTTGTCCATTGTAAGTAGCATTCTTTTAGGCACCATTTTTTAACAGAGAGAAAAAAAAAAAGGCTTTCCCCTTTCCTTCCAATTGTTCATATCCCCTTAGATTGCCGGAGATGATGAATCCATTAATGCATTCATAGTGGCATCAAAAACCATTAATTTGATTTTCTTCATTGCTCCAAAACCACACTTTTATACATGTTCTTTAGGAAGTGTTTAATTCCTTTTGAAGTTTTTGAGATCAACATGATGATATCTAAGTTTCTAGCTAGAGTACTTCTGCTTGATTTCACTTTGTTGATTAATATGTTCTGCAGGCAGTGAACGGAATATGTCTAAGCTGACTTTAGATGGTGTGGATGTAATGGGTGAACGACTGGCAAAGGAGGTTAGCAATATTTGATAATGTCCTATTTAGGTCATCAAAACCAGTGAAATTTATTATATTATAGGACTATCAGTTTCATATTCCAATATGTTATCGAGAAAAAAATGTTTGAATGCTAGGTCCTTGAGGTAATTCAAGAAAAACCAAATTTGTGCAAGATCTCTTTTGTTGCACATTCTGTTGGAGGACTGGTGGCAAGATACGCAATTGGGAGGCTCTATAGACCACCTAAGGAAGAAGTTAAAGAGGATAAATCAGGTGATGGATGCAAGGAGGAACAGAGGGGTACAATTGGTGGCTTGGAGGCTATGAACTTTATCACAGTTGCATCTCCTCATCTTGGTTCAAGGGGTAATAAGCAGGTATGTTTTTTGTATTAACAAATGTTTATGCATGTAATAACCAAAATAAATTATTCTTCTCTTTTGCTGTGTATCATGTGCAAGTACTTGCACTCACTCAAAGATTGCCATGTCGCAGGAGTTTATTCCAACATTACAGGCTTTTGTATATGCCTGTATGGTGATTTCAGAGTGTAACTTATTTGTTGCTTCTGAATGAATTTTAGTTTAGTAGATGAGTTTTTCTTTACTGCAGTAGTTTATTTGTTGTAAGATGAGATGCTTTTATTTGTTGACTTTCGTTGCTTGCTATGCAACACATTATCTGTCATCCATGTCAGTATGTCAAGGATAGTAGCTGTTGTTGGATTGTCTTTGCTTATTGGTCTGCTAAAATATTTGTTTCCAGGTACCATTTCTTTTTGGAGTAACTGCTTTTGAGAAAGCTGCTAGTTGTGTTATTCATTGGATATTTAGGAGAACAGGTCGACACCTTTTTCTTACTGATGATGATGAAGGAAAGCCACCGCTGCTTAGGCGGATGCTGGATGATTATGATGAGTTCTATTTCATGTATGCAACTTTCCCTGATGTCTAGATTTCTTTCTACGTAAAGTTACTCGAAATGTCATACTTTTTTGTTCTGAATCCGTAGCATGACTGAAATAGTAGTGAATTCATCTATGCAGGTCTGCATTACGTACATTCAAACGCCGTGTTCTGTATTCCAATGTGGCCTATGACCGTATCCAATTTACATTTTCTGTGTGACTTTGATAACTTCTCCAGATTTTGGTTAATTTGATTTTATTTGTTTCCATTAATGAAATATTGTAAAGATATTGTGGGCTGGAGAACCTCATCAATAAGACGAGACGGTGAACTGCCAAAGGTATCATCATCTTTGTGAAGCTTTTCATTTGACTTCACGTTTGCTTCTTTTTGGGGTTGAAGCTGATGAGCAAAAACCTGTATTGTTATTAGTGGGAGGAGACTCTAAATGAAACATATCCACATATCGTGTATGAAGAACACTGCAAGGCCTGTGATGCTGATCAGCATGAAACTATTTCAATAGAGGATGATGGCTCATCCGACAAGCTAGAAGGTATATGTCTGAACTTTTGATTGTGAAGAAAATAGAAATTATACTTTTGCTAAATTTACTTTCTTTTAGTGGTTTTCATAATTCCGTTAATTGGATAATTTTGTGCAGAGGAACTTGTGAGAGGCCTATCCCGAGTTTCATGGGAAAAAATAGATGTTAGTTTTCAGAGCAGTAGACAGAGATTTGCTGCTCATAGTGTTATACAGGTTCTCTCTCTTTCTGGAGTTGATAAAAGTTTATACGATCATATATGCAGTCGGAAGTTCTTACTAAGCGAAGTTTTGCAGGTTAAAGATGAAGTTATGCATATAGAAGGTGCAGATGTCATCCAACATATGATTGACCATTTTCTTACGTGAAACCTTATGGTGTTTGAGATACACATCATACGAGCAAAGAAGATTAATTCGCTACCTCACCGTATTTGTCGACTGCTAAGTTATTGCTCGAATTCCCATTGGTTAAAGTTGAATGATGGATCAGTACTCACATTGGTTGGTAAAGATGGCTATGACAAGGGCAATTAAGTCAGCAGTTCATTCATTAATTATCTCTAGTTTGCTTCCTAAGAAGGATGAATACGGATAAAAATGAAAAACCCGTTGATTTAATGGTTAAGATTTATAACTATTTTCTCACTTTATAGCTTAACCATTAGAGTAATAAGAGTTTTCCCTTGTTATCCTTTTTCATTCCTTTTATTATTACGAGGAAATTCAATGATATAAGCGGACATTGTGTGTGTAAATTAAGAAATTAATTTCTTTTTCCCATGTTAACAAATTACTGTTTCTTTGGACCAAATTAGTCAATAATTGGAACTTTGAAGCTTCTGGTTAGTAATTTCTTGATAGTTTCTATTTTTGGTCGATTTAGGGTCAGTTTGGTAATATTTTTTAGAAGTGCTGTAGAAAAGTGTTTTTAAGAAGTGTTTTTGAAAAATTTAAGTGTTTGGTATTGCTGTCAAAAAGTGTTTTTGAGGAGTAAAATGTTCATTTTGGACATGATATTATAAAGTAACAAATATATATTAAATAATGTTTAAATTAGTTAATATTATAATATTTTAACAAAAATATAAAAAATAATTTATTATAACTTATTGTTAATATTTTAATATATAATATTAATTTTAAATATTTTTAAAGTAATTAATGTTAATTATTTATTAAATTTAATTATAATATATAAATTATATTTAAATATTTAAATATAATAATTAAATATTTATAATTAGATATTGACACAATTGTATTATTTTAAAAATTATTTTTTATTTTTAATTAATAGTTTTAACACATTGTAAAACTCATATTAGATATTAACATAACATAGTAAACATAAACCTAACAAATTAAAATATATACTATATTTCATAATTATTTCATAAAATCAAAGAGAAGAAAATGAGAAGGAAAAGATAAAACTCACCGGTGGTAGAGAAGAGGAACAAACCAGAGAAGAAAAGTAAAGTTGAGACAAGAAAAAATGAAAAAAATCTTCTAACGTCTAGAAAAAGCAGCAAAGTTAAAATAGTAAAATACCAACCAAGAAGCACTTTTGGCTGAGAAAAGCCAAAAATTTCTCTTTTTCATCTGTGTAAAAGTGCTTAATTTAAGTTAAAAAAATTTCAATACTGTTGTTTGTTCTCTATTGCTTTTAAAGAAAAAGCATTTTTTTTTAGCAAAAGCCCATCAGAAAAGGCATGAAGAACGAATGCGCTTTTTGATGGAGTTCGGTGATGAGATTAATTATCATTGTATTTCAGATTAAAATATTAAAATAAAATTTATAAATATATGCATATTTAAATTATTAAAAAAATACTATATTTATGGTAAATTATATTTTATTAAGATATTACAACATTTTCAAATAGTAACTTACACTAGTATTATCTAAAAAGAAGGCAAGCAAACTGCAAAACGTTTTCAATATATAGTTTGGCAATAATTTACAACGTAAATTTGGTGGCTTATAATGATATTGATGATATCTATACAATTGAAGCATTTATTACAAAGTAATTTTATAATTTATGCAAGCTAATGGAAATGGTAATTGTATCTTTTGAAATCAATCATATTTCCCTTTGGTATTTAAAACCCTAAAAACAAACCCACACAAAATTCAAGGAACACTACATTTTCCCTCTTATTGTATTTTACTACATTTTAAGACCAATCTGTCTTCTTTTTACCTACAACAAAATTTATTGGTCATTTTATTTTTTTGTTGATATTACTACTTGAGATTTGTAGAAACCAGATTACATTCTCCTATCTTCACAAAGTTATACCTCTTTAGTATTTATTTTATTTTAACCATTATCTACACAATCAAATTGGGATTATATGGTCTTACATTTTGAATCCCTAAAAAACACATTAAATTACCAAAAAAATCTATAAATTACATAGCCAGATAATGATGATTAACACATTCATCCAAGTCAAGCCTAAATTCACAAAATTAAATTTTATTTGATGTCTATAATCAGTGCTATGTAAAGAATATACCTTATACCAGAAAATAACTTGAAACTTTACAATACCACACATTTAATAATTTATTTCTTAAAAAAATCATGAATTTAAACATCTTGTTTTTGGTATACAAGATTTACATGCCTTTGTCGGTTCCTATAAATATTAATCATGAATACATTTAATTTAATTTTCACCCAATTTCCTTTCTACCTTTTTCATTCATCTTGTACGTACTTATTAAAAAATTCCAATAAATATTATTATTTATAAAAACTACTATTTACTTCATGTCACACTCTCAACTTCTTCTCACTTTTACTTCAATTTTTAACCTATAAATTGTAATAATGTTAGTTTTATATTTATTTAATCAATAAACTAAAATAATGTTTTTTTTATCAAGGACAAAAAAAAAAAAAGAGGACAAAATCTTAAAATGGGTGGTCCAGTCAACAAACTGTACCTTCTAGCAGCATTTGAAAAATTACGGCACTCATTTGTTCAAACACACTACACTACACTACACTAGTGTCATCCACAGTCTAAAATTGTGAAACACACTGCATTGACTAAGGTAGTAGTACAAAAATATTAGGAAATGGATTCTAATCTTTAATGTTAAAGCCATGGGCAAAGAAGAGGAGAAGACAATTTTATTTATTAAAGTAAACAGAAGAAAGAACAAATGCAATTTGATCTGAAAATGCTTAGGCTTTAGGCATCCCATCCCTACTAATTACCAAACACTTAAAAAAAGTAAACACAGCCACATTCCTTGCTAAGCTTTTACATAACCTCAAGCCTGGAATACCCAAACCATGGAAACGATGATAAGGGTGATAAGAGTGGGCCACCGAATATTTCATTTATATCTTCATTATCCCCGATCCCCGTCTGATTCGACGGCGTTCCACATTCCGCCACCGTTACCTCCTCCTCTCTTCTCCCTGCTTTGCACTCCAGCAGGCTCACTCTCTTTTCTCCTTCTCCTTCCTCTACACTTCTCCTCCTTTTTCCTGACTCTGAGAAATTTGATTTTCCTGCTTCATGAGGAAAATTCAGTATAGCTTTGCTACCGCGTAGCTTAAAGGCAGCTCTATCATATGCTTTTGCCGCTTCTATGGCGGTGTCAAATGTTCCAAGCCAAACCCTTGCCCCTTTCTTGTTAGGGTCTCTAATTTCAGCCGCAAACTTCCCCCATGGTCGTCTTCTAACACCTCTATAATGACTTTTCTCGTATGATTCAACCGCCACCGCAGCCGAATCTGGAACCGGGTTTGGGCTTATGTTAAAACTTGTGGGTGGGATCATAACGTTAATAGAAGGACGACGTTGGCTGAGACTCGATTGTTTTAACCGGGTCGGGCTATAAACATGAGATGACTCGGAATTTGAGAGTTGATAGAAGGGTGGTGGAGTTTCCATGGAAGCAAAATCAGTAAAGAGATGTTGCCTGATAAGTTCTAACTGGGCTGATGTTTCATCAGAACATGCCATTTTGGTATTTATGATATCAATCCGGATAAGAGAAATGGAAGTTGGAGACTAAAAAAAGGGAAAACTGATGGATTTGAGTGGAAATTGGGGAGCGTGGTGGATTCGTATTTATAAGGGAAGAAGAAGCAGAGCTTCCAGGATACACACTATAAGCTTCCAAAGCGGATTGTCTAACAAATTTATATTTGGCCCCTCACCTTTACATATATTTTCATTGTAGCCATATATTTTAGTGGAGGAGGGCCCCTTAGATTTTATAAACATTCCACACCCCAATAATTAATCAACCAATCAGCACTTAATCCATTACATTAGACACTCTGCTCCCAAATCATTGGCAATGATGAATGCAAATCTTCTGCCCCTCTCTGTGCCCCCTACATCACATTATGCCGCGTGGTTTTCTTCTTCTTCTTCTTTTTTTTACTATTTTTCAATTTCACATTAATCCTACAACTAAAATTGATAATAAAAAAAAACTGTGATAATAAATAAGAAATTAAATCATTTCATTATCCTTTTAATTTAAAAAATATAAAAATAAAAATAGTAGAAGACTGCGCAAATTAAGTTGAGTTTTGATAAGGTAGTTCTTGAATAAAATCTTCAAACATCAAACTAGGGGTAATTATTTGATAAGTATATCATTTGTTTATATATCAATTTATTTATTCTTCATTCTTTATAAGATATATATTACACCATCAACCTGCTTTTATGGTCTAAAAAATTTCATAGGTTATGGGTGAGATAAATTTCCTTAAACTAAATAATTAACTATCTTGAATTAAATTTGTATTTTTAAACCACGCATAATTATAATATGTAGATCTTCAATCATAACATATGTATTTGTAAAGGTTGGATCTTTTCGATTTTTTATTTACTATGTTTGAATCCTATTTTGTAGTTGCTCGAACCGTTAAATAGTAAAAATAAATTATTGTAAAGAAGGATACGAGTTACATAAATTAAAAAATGGCAAGTACTTGAGGGATAGAGGTAGACCTGATCATGGTGGCTCGGCCCGAAGACCCGCCCGAAATTTGGGAGGGTTTGGGCAAAAATATCGGCCCGAAAAATAGGCTTGGGCAAAAAATAAGGCCCATTTAAAAAATAGGCCGGGCCTTGGGTAAGGCATTTTTCGCCCGAGCCCGGCCCGAATACACTAAAAGAAAAAAAATCTGCTTTTTTAAATTTTTTTATTATTGTTTTCTCCCTATTTTGTTACCATTTTACTATTACGTTACTACTATTTTGTTGTTATTGTATAAAATTTATTTTATTATTAATTTTGTTATTATTTTAAAGACATTTGTTAATTTTATTATTATTTTAGAGACATTTGATTGTTAAGTTGCATCTATCTTAGTGTTATTTAAGTATATATATTTTTTAAAATTTATTTTTAATTTGTTGGAAAATATTTATTTTGATATTTTTATTATTTTTGATGCATTATATATATTTTAAAATTATATAAAAATTAATATAGGTGGGCCAAGTCGGGCCCAAATTTTAGTATTTTTATCTGAGTCAAACTTGAGAAAATTTTAAGACCATTTTTCAGGTCGAGCTGAGTCCAAATCTAACAAAAAGACCTAAAATTTTAGTTGAGTCCGACCCGGCCAGGCTCACCTCTAGATACAGGCATGCAGAGGGGGCAGGGGATTCGCTTTCCCTTTGGGTTACACGACTCCCCTCCAATTTTTTATGCTAAATTTTAACCTTTAGATGACACGAGTGTGGTGTGTTTGAGCAATCGCTTTCTCAATTTATCAGTGGTAACAGTTACAGTATGTTCACTGGACCACACCCATTTTACAACTTTGTCCCTTTCTTTTTGGTTTTTTTACGTGCAGGATTAGTGAAATGTAAATACTGCACAAAGTATATCTTCTATGTTTTGTGCACTTTACATCTTAATAATTTATTCAACAAAAATATTATTTAACATAATAAATTATTATAAAAAATTATTTTATTGATTAAAATGTTACATAAATATATAAAATAAAATTATTACTTTTTATACGTTAAATATCATTCTAAAATAGTTATTAACGTACTTATATATTAATGTAAATTATTGTTTTTAAAAAATAAAACAATGAAGGTATAGATAAAAGTGTTGTAATATACTATTATTTTATTAAAAATATAATTTAAAATAAATATAATATATTGTTAATAATTTCAAATAATCCAAATATGTATTATTTACAAATTTTATTTTATTTTTTTCTTGCCACAATTGCATTTGAATTCAAATACATATTTAACCATTGATTTTAGTCTCACCATTATAAAATCTAATTTCATTGCCACCACTTTCATCGGAGCCCATCTTATTGTCCATCTAAATGCACCTTTAAAGTATGAGAAAATATTCGGTACAATTAGTGTAGGTTTTAGACTCTACAAATAATATTAAGGGGTTGACATATATCCTATAGGATATAGTAAAACATTAAAAAGATAAATATTTTTTTAAAAAAAAAAGACGTGGCTATTTTTTAAGATTATTTGTGGACAAGGGCAAATCCAAGGGGTTAGCAAGGCCTGGCCTCCTAAAATGAAAACTTTTTCATTTATGCCTTTTAAAATTTTTAAAATTCTAAAATAGTAAAGGTAAAATTACACTTTGGCCCTCTAAAAATGATTTTTTTATGTAATCATTTAAAAATTACAATTTAATTCCGGCCTCCCCTAAAAAAATTTTCCGGTATACTACCAGTTTACCAAATACTAACCCTTAAAGTATGGGAAAATATTTGGTACACTACTAGCTGAATTTTTAGACTCCACAAATAGGGTTACGAGTTAATAAGTATTCTATAAAAATATAGTAAAATGTTAAAAAATAAATATTAAAAAAAAGAAGAAGAAGAGACATATAACAAAATTTTAAAGTTACTTACGGAATAAAAAAATGACCAATCTACCAAATACAAAATTTAAAAATTACTAAATTATATGACTTAATTTTAATTTTAATAAAATAATTGAAATGAGTGGTAGATATGCGAAGTCAAAATTTTACGTTAAAATCATTAGATAAAAGTAGAAAGAAAAAAGGGTTGCACCAAAAAAATGTTTTAGTTAGAAAAAGTATTGATGTTTTAGGTTTTGTTTGTGTGTGTGTATCAAATTGTTGTATTTAAAATGAGTGATTCTAGTTTCACGTTGAAGCTTGATTAGTTAGTTTATAACATAAATAACAAAAGGAGTGCACATGGCAACATTAACATAACTGCAGAACAATGTTGAAACTTCTTTACTTTTTTGACTACTTAACAACAAATCAATAATCTTAGTTGGTGTGATTTAATTAAATAAATTTGTTTTAAAATCAATTGGTCGGATTTTGGATTTCAACCACGTTGTTTTTAAAAGTCAATAAACTACTTGTATCACTATATTCCATTTATTTCTTCACCTCGCCTTCTTTTTGTTTCTTTTTTTTTTTTATCATTTTTAGTACTTTAAATTCAAATCATTTTAATTACATATCTAAACTATTTTAATTATATCAATCAAATTTTTTCGTTATTAAAATTATTAATTTAATTATCAATGCCACATCCAATTTTATGTAGCATAATTTAAAATGAAATTTTTAAATGTTTTAAGGTTTTCGAAGCTTCTACAAATGCTTTCTTCTTCTTCTTTTACTTTTATTTTTTTTATTTTTAAAAGTTGTGTGATAATGCTCTATTTCTTTAAAATTTTTATTTTAATTTTAGCTACATAAGATTTGACATATCATTTTATCGATTAAATTAACGATTTTAATAATGAAATGACCTTATTAATATAACATTAATAGTTCGAAGGCATAATTAAAGTAATAGAGAATATCTCATACAATTAACTCTTCATTTTTTATAGCAAGTTTGCTCTGTTTTCCTTAAACGGTTAGAAACTAATTTACCCATTATTATTTTTGAGTTAAATTCAGTCTTCCTCTTTTAAAAAGAGTTGAATTTGACTAATAATCTTTTAAAAAGAATTAGATTATTGTTTTTTTAATGAAATTATAACTAATATGTTAAGTTTTTAAACATAACAAATCACATTATAATTCCCATGAAATATTTTAGTTAACATTTGGAAGAAAAATATAAAGATATGAGAGTTTAGAGATGTATTTTTCTAAAAAAAAAAATTATATGTTAATGGGGAAATAGGTTATTTGGTCTAATTTGTAAAATAACATTTTGCTTGCTTAATTTAATTTTGATATTTTCACAGTTTTAAGATATTATTTAAAGGTAATTTGAGTTTAGAAATGGTTATAACCGAACATTTGCTTTCTTACTGTAAAACCGATGAAGAAACTACACGTTTAAACCTAATCTCTAAAACTTTATCCTAACGTATGAATTGAGGAAGAATTTCAGCTTTACAATTAATACGTGTGAAAAAATGTCAAGGGTGATTAGGGGATGAAAATGCAAATAAAATCTAGTTTTGGGGTTGCACTGAATTCAACGGATTTAATAATATTATATGTCTTTGACAGATCAAACTGCTTGAATTCAAATCCATGTGGTTTGAATTGTTGACTCCCATTTCTCCCAACCCAAATCATCTCTCCTTTCTATTTCCCAACCTGCTCTATCATTTTGTTTTTATTTAAACATCAATATTCTTCCACTTTTCTTTTTTTAATATAATTATTTGTTCTCATTTTTAAATAATTAAAAACAACCTACATTTATATTTACAAACCATTCATGTATTAAAATACTCGAATTCAATTTAATAACTCAGACAAACATGTTTTCATGACGCAATCCATGGCTTTTCAGTTGGACCGCTATCTCTCTCTTTGTCTTTTAAGATATGTAAAACTAGTTTTCTTCATGTGTGATGCATAAGTTTATTGTATGTATTATTTAATCGTTTTTAAAAAATTTGTAATAAAAATTAAAATATATTTTCTATTATCATATTTATTTATAAAATTGGACTTTGGAATATAACAATAATAATTTTTTTATAATTATTTTCAACAAAATAAATTTTATAATCACTTAAATATTTTATTCGATTTCTTATTGAAAGGTCTAATTTTGTAATTTTAATAAAAGGATTTCTTAATTTTAAAAAAGTTCAAAACAATGAAGACTTGAATTGTGATTAAAGAATGTTGACAATTTAGCAAACATGAATGGGTTTAAAAGGGAATTTAGCCATTCGCAAAAGCTATAAATCTCTATTTTACCTTAAAAGGTCATTTTACATATTATGCAGTTATTATTTTAATTGAATAAACGAAATTTTTTGTTTATTTTTAAAATTATTATTTTAATTTTAAAAAACAAAAGTAAATTTCTTCATTTAAATAAGTGAATATAAAGCTTGTGATAAAATAAATAATTTATATAACAACCATTAATTTTAAAAAAAATAATCATATGATGATGACAATATGCGTTAATTCATATATGGTTATATAAAATTATACAATTTTTCATAAAATAACTATAGGATCTGTATGATATGATTTGCCATAATTGATCTACATTTGTAACAAAGGCATTTAATATAATTGATAAATTTGGTGATTTATAGAGAAAGATATATACAATATTTCAAAGTAACATTTTTAATATTAACTACTTTCAAATACATCACAGGTTTGTTTTAGCAATACTGTAATTTGAGACTTGGGTAGTGTTTAACTAATATTTAAGTCAAATAGAATTAGCAAATAGGTTAATTGTTGATTCTGGTAATTAAATAGAAAGATTAACCACACTTAATCATCACTTTGATTTCAAAATAATAACCTATAAATTCGAAATTGCTCAATGATTTCTGTCGGGATCTCCTTGAACCATACAAGAACTTTTGCATTACACCAGCTAGAGTATGAGTTGTAACATTAGCTTCTCTTGGAATATTCTGTAAAGTCACCTGCCAATCTTTTCTACAAAACTCCTATATTCTTATCACTAAATTCCTATTCAATTTGCCATTAAACTTATCCGAGATTGTCGTAAGAGCTTGAGCACAATCTATTTCAACAATGATATTATCCCATTTCACATCCCAAGCCAGCATAAGTGCATCATAAATTGCACAATCTATATAACAATTTTTGTTATTGATCTCTTCATCTACATAATTTTAGTTAATAATCAAATTAATTATTTTAGTTATTTCAAATTTATAAATAATATATCTTTGAAATAATAATATTTAAATTTTTTAAATATTTAATAGTTTTATAAAATTAAAATTTGATCCATTAATATGACATTATTTTTAATTGTTAAAATTTTATCAATTTTATAAGACTCGTGCATGATAGAGTGTGTAATTGAAGTATTTTAAATATTTAAATTTATAAATTATTTATATATATTGATTCTTAGCTCGATTGGCATGGGCATTATTGTCTTTATAAGAGGACTTGAGTTTCAAATGCGCTGAAACATATTATTCTTTTATTTATGGGTTTAGGAGGGATTATAGATAGTTTTAGACATTGTGTAAAACAAGAGTAGAATCAAAACCTATAAAGAGATTGTTCAAAAAAATTGTTGATATTATTTAAATAATGTATTATAATTTTAAAATTATATTTTATCTTTAAAATATCAAAAAATGAAGGTGAATAACACAATTGACACGTGCCATCATAGTAGGTATGGCACGTGAACTACCATGCTAACATCATTAAAAAATGTAGCTTAAAAAAATTGTTGATATTATTTAAATAATGTATTCTAATTTTAAAATTATATTCTATCTTTAAAATATCAAAAAAATGAAGGTGAATAACACAATTGACACGTGTCATCATAGTAGGTATGGCACGTGAACTACCATGCTAACATCATTAAAAAATGTAGCTTAAAAAAATAAGGTCCAAATTGATAAAAAAAAAGTATAAACTTTGAGACTAAATTTTACATTATGTTTTTTTTTCTTTTAAGAGATCTACACTAGACCTGATCATAGATCGGGCCACCTGCCTAGGCCTGAAGGCTCACTCAAAAAGTGAGAGGGTTTGGACAAAAATGTAGGCCCGAAAAATGAGCTTAGACAAAAAATAATATTGTTTTCTAAACAGATCGGGCCTTGGGTAAGATTTTTTTTGCTTGGGCTCAGCCTGAACTGTTTTTTTTTTCTTTCTTTTCTGTTACTATTTTATTGTTATTTTATTACCTTTTTACTATTATATTACTACTATTTTGTTGTTATTGTTTATGATGTCTACTAAACTAACTAATAAATCAACTAAGGTAAGTGCACTTATCAATTAATAGTATAACTATGGTGAGCACAAATATCGTTCCCTCGAATATTACAATTACTAGTAATTATCGTCTTTTTATTATTTAACCTAAAAATTCAAAAGATTAATTAAAACTAAAATTAACTTACTAAATTAACTACGAATGCGTCAGAGAAATAATCATGAAAATAATAAATATCAATCAAAACTAAACAATACTCAAGTAAGAATCCACCTAGAATTCATCTAAAATTCTCAACCCAATTTATGCAATTTATTTTCTTAATTTCCTTGATCCGTAGAAATCCCTAACTTATGAGCATAAAAACAACTAACTCTAGTTGATTGTAATACCCCGAAAATTTTTACAGTAAAATATTATCCGTGATATAGTAAAATAAGGAAATAAAGTGACAAAAAGGGAATTTTTGAGTGATGTCAACATTGAGAAGTATATTATGATATATTAAATCAAGAAAGGACTAAATTGCAAAGATGAGAAAAGTCTTGTTGCACAAGAGTAAATATTCAAAATTTAAGGGGTTGAAGTGTAAATATAAAAAAGTTGAAGGACTAATGGTGCAAATATTTTAAGGGTGGAATGATCTAGAAACCAAGAAAAATTGATGAATTAGGACCAAATTGAATAGGTAAAAAAATTATGAGGGACTAAATCGCAATTTTACCAAATTAAGTGATGACTCAAGGATGGAATTCTAAAAGATCATGAAGGGCAAAATGGTCAATTAGTAAGAGAGAGAATTCTAGAATGTAATGATTATGTTGATGATATTTTAAATTAATTAATTAGATAAATATTATTTTATTAATATTTTATGAGATGTTTATTATTATTATATTATTATTTATTTAGTATAAAAGGAAGGAAAGATGAAGAATTATCAACACATTTCCTTTCCCATGCAAACTAACGTAAGATAAGAAGAAGAAAAGAAGTTTGCTTTCTTTACAATTTAGTCCTTCCACCAAAAATTCATTATTTTCACCTAAAAATTGAAAGAATTTCCATAGCCATCAAGAGAGAAAGATAGCAAGGAGATGATGGAGAGCAAGAATATCAAGTTGGATTCAAGAAATCGAAGCTGGAGGAGAGAGAAAAATCAAGTTAAAGATTGAAGTCAATAAGAAAAGGTAAGTACATCAAGATTTCAATATGTTTTTAAGTTTGTTATTATTGATAAAGCATGAAAATAATGTTATAGTAGAGTTTTCTTACATAAGGTCCTATGTTCTTGATATGTAAGTGAAGAAAAAATAAGAGAAAGTGATGAGAAATGGTGTAGAAAAAGAAAATAAGGATGTTATAACATGGTAATTAATATCTTGTACTAAAACAGTTTTGGACAGCAGTAGTAGTCTAATTTTGAAAAATCATCAAAAATTGTAGAAATCTAATTATAGGATGAATAAAATATGAAATTAAATCTTATTAAGTCTAGTTTCTTATAGAAGAAATTATGTAAGCAATGGAATTCTAAATCATGAGATATGAGGAATTTTGTGAGACAAGGTCAGAATGATTTCGGGTTCCCCTGTTCTGAATTTGTAAAATCATAAAAAAATTGGATAAAAATAATTAGGGGCTTAAATTTATATGTTTAGAATCCTGAATGAGTCTATTTTCAATATAAATAAATATGAACATCATTCGAATTCTGTACAAGGAGATAATTAATGTTTAGTGAAGAAGGGTCACAACTGTCAGACAGCAGAATAGGGGTAACTTTAAAGAATAAACTGTACTTATTGAATAAATCAAAAATTCTGAAAATTTTATGGTAATAAGATATATGAGTCTAGTTTCAGGGAAAATTAGCAGATCTTAATTTTGAGTCCTATAGCTCCAGATATAAATAATTTAGTGACTATGACACAGATGGACAGCTTGAATATTCATAAAAGTAAATAATAAAGATTATGGATAATGTTACTTACAAGTGTGCTACATACATCAATGATGTGGAATGGAGAGGAGGAGGAGGAAAACATATATGAATATTCATTAAGCATGGCTAATTTGCATATTTTAGGCTTAAGGACTAAATTGAATAAAAGTAAAACTTATGGGTAATTTTGTAAAAATGTCAAAAATGACCAAATTGCATGAAATGGATTATTTTATTATTTAAATTACAAAATTGAATGAAATTATTAATTTAGTTCAAGATCGAGGGAAAACATGTTTTAGGGATTAAATTGAAAAGTGTTGAAATTATGGAAAATTCTGATATTTTATAGAATTCATGGACTGTTATCAATATATATGAGAATAATAGCTGGAAATAAGGATTAAATTGCAAGAATTTTATTTTCCTGACCCTAAGGATGAAATCGTCATTAATTAAAAGTTTAGGGGCAAAATGGTAATTTTGCCTAGAGCATTAATTAAATGCATTAGAAGATGAAATGAATGAAAATGATGATCAAATTTATTTATAAAGATCCGGACGACTCAAATATGAGACTTGATCGTGGAAAAGAAAAGATATCGGATTAATGAAATTATAAACACAAACAAGCAATGAGGTAAGTTTGTGTAACTTGAATTGTATTTTAAATACTTGAAATATGTGGTTATGTGATGAAAATATGATTTGAATGTTCAATTCATGATATTTGATGAAATATTGATAATACTCGATATAAATTGAAAATAAATCCCAGTTGAATGAAAGGAAAATTCGATGGATCTCTGAAAAGGAATTGACGGTAAAAAGGATCTAGCCCGGACGGGTGATCCTATTCTGATATAGCCCTCCCGAAGAATACGTATAAAATGGATTTAGCCCGAACGGGTAATCTGAATTAGGGTCTGAATTTAGCCTGGACTGGTAATTCAGATCCAAGCTCATTAGAGTAATTGTTGTTGCAGGGGATTTAGCCTGGACTGGTAATCCCGACAATACTCTATGAGTTTATATTACAGGGGATTTAGCCTGGACTGGTAATCCCACTGTAAGGATGAGGTTCGCGGGAGTGTGCTCTCTGATATGAAATGTGTAAGACCATGGTTGAAAGATACCATGGCAGCCTGATATGAAATGTGTAAGACCATGGTTGAAAGATACCATGGCAGCCTGATATGAAATGTGTAAGACCATGGTTGAAAGATACCATGGCAACCTGATATGAAATGTGTAAAACCATGGTTGAAAGATACCATGGCAACGTGATATGAAATGAACAAGACCATGGTTGAAAGATACCATGGCAACATGACAGAAAATGAGTAAGACCATAGTTGAAAGACACTATGGCATCGTGTCAAAGATAAATAAGGCCGTGGATGGGAGACGCTCTAACATCTGTTGAACAATTGATATTCAGGTAATATGTATTAGATGACGAATGGTTATATGAAGTAATTATGAAGATAGATAAACGAAATAAGTATAAGTACATGGAATATAATTTATGTTAAGTTTGATATAAGCTATTACCGGAATAAATATACATAAAATATATGGAAATGATGGAGCATGAAATATTGATATAATGAAATGAATGATATATGCTTATAAAGAAACGGTAAGAGCATGATATGTTTCATGACATGTACATATATGGTTATCTTTGATATGTTGAGACAAGGAAATTATGTAAGTTGAGACTATTATTAAACTCAAGTGCGATATGTCGAGAAAATAGATATATCAATGTTGAATTTATATGAGATATGTGCAAGTATACTAACAATATTGCTGTTTGATGCTTATACAAGTGTCAAACTGTTGATTGAATGGTAATATATTTATTTATATGATGCATTGAATTGGTAAGTATTTAAATTTTTTTTAGTGATATGTAAATGGTAGTAATACTCTGAAACCCTGTTCTGGCAACGGATACGGGTTAGGGGCGTTACATTGATTATTTGAATTTCTTTCTAATTAAAACTGTTATTGTCGCATTAATTCGTTCTATAGATTTACATATTAGATTTGACTCTAATCCGATAGATTTATGCCGTCTTATTTCTAGGATTGCATGTAACTCCACTCGACTATGCAATATCTAATCATAAGACGGGTCTATTCAACCTCAAACTCATGCACATCAAATATGGGTTAAAACCTTAGAAATAATAACCCAATAACAATTCAGAATTCATAGTCAAAAACAAAGAAACTAAGATTTTATTGCTTAAAATTGGAAATCAAATAATAGAATCCATCCTATGGTTCATCTCCCATAAGTATTTAGAAAATTAGTCCATACTCGTAAGAAGATATACCAAAAATATAGTATGACCAATAAAATAAAAGAAATTCATGATAAATTCCTCGAAAATCAGCTTGGAATCTTTAATCTTGATGAAGATCTGCCTCAGAATCAACTTCAAGGCTGTTCTTTTGGGTAATTTTCATGAAAAAATAGGAGGACTACCATTCTCCCTTTTTATTTTCTTATATATGCCCTCTCAAAGTGCTGAAAACCTAAAAATCAAAAATCCCCGCTGGTGTCATACATGAGTCTAGTGAGTTACACGCCCGTGTGGAACACTGTTGACCGTGTGTAGCTTCTAATTTAGCTTGGAATCTTCAATCTTGATGGAGAACTGCTTCAATATCAATTTCAAAGGTGTTCTTTTGGGTAATTTTTGTGCAAAAATAAGACGACTATTGTTCTCCCTTTTTATTTCCTTATATATGCCTTCTCAAAGTGCCAAAAACCTAAAAACTAAAAATCGTTGTTGGTGTCGTACATGAGTCTAGCGAGTTACACGCCCTGTCCACACGCCCGTGTGGCTCACACGGCCTTGTGGTCTCGCCCTGTGGAACACTGTTGACTGTATGTAGCTTCCAAACTGCTTTAGTGTTCTGATTGTCACTCGTTTTTTACTCCTATGGTTCCCAAGTGCTCCACAAAACTTTAAAATATGAATTTGAAGGACTAGGAGTATATAATTCATAATTAATACCACTTAATCACCCAAAAGTGTACTAAGAATGAGGCTAAAATATGGTACTTTTGACACTTATCAGTTTGAATATTGTATAACTCTTGTTTTCTTAATTTTACTACTATTTTAAAGGCATTTGCTTGCTAAGTTGCAACTGTATTAGTATTATTAAGTATAGAGACTTTTTTAATGTACTTTCAATTTGTTGGGAAAAATTTATTTTAATGTTTTTAGTATATTTAATATATTATATTTTTAAATTTTTTATATAAAAAATAATATAAAAAATTTGAATACAGGCGAACAGGATCGGGCTTGGTTTAAGCCCATTTTTTGGTTGGCATCAACCCTGCCTAACCTATGATTAGGCCTAATCTACACTACTATGTATAAAACGAGGGCTTAGGGCCTTCTTTACTTGACATTTGTCCATTTTCCATTTTTTTTGACATAATAATATAATGGATAAATTTAAATTCTAATCCCTCTATATTTTTAGATTATAAAAGGTTAGTTAATTTTCAATTTTGATACATATTGTGCTCAAATTTCAAATTTAATCTCTATACTTAAATTTTGAAATAATTTGGCACCTCAACACTATAAAATTCTCTATTAAATTGAGGTTCATTACAATGTTATTTGTTACATGGATATTAAATGAGTATTCTTTTTTAATTTCAAAATGTTACACCAACAAATTTAATAAAAAAGTTTCAACAATGTTAACTGTTGCCATACTTGAAAGCAAGGAAAAATTCTACGGTTGCCTCTGTGGCCACAGCTTGATGCATTGTTATTTTAGAACAAATTATTGAGATATTTGGTGTAGAGATTTTTAGAAGAGTTAGAGCCCAAAACATGAAAATCGATTAAGTTAAAATTGAAGACTTGAAGAATGGTTGCTTGCAAGTCAAGTAAAGTCACTTTCCATATTTAAAGGCCTTAGATTACACTTAGGCTCTTATGGAATTATGTCAAGATTATCATATGTTAATTTTTTTTGTTCTACTTTATAAAAAAAATGATTAGACTATGACTCTTATGTAAGCAAAACTTAAATAGTATATAAACTTAAATTTTGTCTAGGTTAAAGAGATCGAGAAATAGAAAGAGCACAAATTTGTTCAAGTTATGAACGTTTTATGTATGCATTATTTTTATACAACGGTGGGGCCACTAAATTGGTGAGGGTTAGGCCGATGTTAAGACTTAAATAGTTTATTGTACAATGAGAAAGATAGTAGATTATTGCTCTATGTAAGGTCCCATAGATGTAGACTGAGTTTGAACTATGTAAACAATTTTGGTATTCAACTTTACATTTATGCACTTTTGGTTTCGTGGTTGAAACAATGGTCACAACACTATTTCAGCCATAGTTTCTGATTGTGAAGCAAGTACCCTCTTGTTTCTACATTAAAAAAGAAACTTACCTCTTGTTTCTACATTAAAAAAGAAACTTACATTTTTAAACTCTTAAAGTAGAAAGATTAAATTTTTAAAAATAAAAGTATGAAGATTAAATTCCAAATATATAAATAGTACAATAACTTAAAACATATTGCAATATTTAATTTTTATTCTATAATTAATAAATAAATATTTAATTCAATATGGAACATGGATAAAAATCATACAAATATAAAATTAATAATAATAACTTCATCGTACATATATATATTTACTTTCATTGAAGATGATTATTTAATGAAACAAAAAGAGTGATTAGGTTGGCAGGGATAGCAACCAACATTAGTGGTAAGATTTCTCCCGATTAAGTGTGGGTTTGGATGGAAGGTGCGGTGGGGTGCGTTTAGTTTATTTTTTGTTTCATGCTACAGTATTTAATCTAACTGTCGTAGTTGTTTTTACACTAACTATAGGTAAATGCATCGTCTATCCAAACTCACACTAATTTGATATTAAATAAAGGTGAATGGATTGTATAAAACTGTGATGCCACGCCATTTATATCCATCCTCGGAATAGGGTTACTGAGCATTACTGGGAAACCGTAACTTAAAAACTTTCATTCTTAAACATTTCATATATTATAGTATAGTTCATTCAAACACATGCATAACGTCTCTTATTCGAGCCCTCGGGGCCTTAGAATCACTTTAGAAATAATTTGGGACTAAATTAGAAACATTTATAATTTTATAGAAAAAGATAGAATTTTCTTCAAACTATAGGGTTCACACGGCTGTGTGACTTACAAGGCTGAGACACATGCCCATGTCTCAGGCCGTGTAACAAGAAAATGACCACTTCCAAACCATTTCTTTCACCCTTTCAAACGTAAACCTATAAGAAATTTGTACATGTATACAAGACCTTTAAACATACTCAAATTATGCAAAGAGTGACTAATCTCCATACCAAATGTTCATACAACCAATATGCCAAAAGGCACTCAATCACCTAGCATCAAACTTATATATATATACATGAGCATATTTGTTCAAACCTTAACTATACATACCTAATTAATCTCAATACTATTTCCATGTTATATAAAAAATAATCTCGCCACATTTGACCACATTTATACTATTTACCAACTGACTTGTTTCCATACCAATACATAACACAATTGACACATACCAACCTTACCATATTAGGCATACCATATTTCAATCATGCATGTCTATTTAAAACTTTTCCAAAACATACCATGTCTTGGCTATATTGAGATCGATGCAACATATACCAACTTTGGTTATGTCTAAACATGCGTCAAATTGACCATATTAATCATAGCGAACAAGATATCAATAGTACCTTAAGTACCTTAAATTCAAGGCAACATTCCATGCCATAATTATCAACCAAAATGACATATATATACCAAACTCATCAATTAAACATTAGACATAATCCACCTATACATGCCAGTATAACCTTAACCAAGATATCAAAATCTACCGACATAATCGTTGGATAGTGTGATAAATCTTTGACGAGCTTGCAACTAAATCGAGCTTTCGATAACCTATAAAGTAAGGGATAAACAACTACGTAAGCAATGAATGCTTAGAGAGCTCGTACAAACTTTAAACATAATATTTCAATTCAATTATAAACTTTTTATGACAAATATAAAGCTATACAATGCCTCAAAATTTATAAACTACATAACCACTAACTTATAAATGAGTAAGTCTATCAATATCATATATATTCATTCCTAACATAATAAAATTTTATAAAACATTTTACACCATCATTAACCTTTTCATAAAACTACGAATAACTTCCTTTACTTACTTTCCATTCTATTTACTAAACATAAACTTAAATAACAACATCAATTAACTAATTAATATATTTATTCATAACATAGGTAAGTTCAACCATAACATACATAATTTCTCATATATAAGCACATTATTCAACTCATCAATCCCTTTTCATCATATCACATTTCAATTCCGAACTTATTGTTTCATTTGTATAATACTAGACATAAACATATACATCAATCATAATCTCAAGCTTGACATAAGCCTAATCATCATCATCTAGTGCATTTATGTATATAACTCATTTGGGTTCAATGACATGATAAACCATTTTATAATAATTTACACCTTTTGAATTTTACCACCTTTTCATGAACATAAGCATAATTCCATTTAACCAATTACCATGTCAATGTAATTCCATTAAACCAATTACCATGTCAATGTATATCATTAATATTAAACATGACATAATGCAACCAAAAGCTTAGCACAAACCTAAGCATTATCCACAATCTCAACTGATGAATTCATTTATGTTCATGTCAATATTCAATAAATAACAAAAAATTTCAAATTCATTAAACAAATTAACTTACTGAGATTTTCCATATGAAGAACGACTTACGGGCAAAATTATATTGTCAACAAAAGCTCATAAGATATGATCCTCCGGATCACGCTAAAAAAAGCTCATAAGAGCTTAACAAAAGCTCAAAATAGCTGAATAGAAGCTCATAAGAGCTAAATAGAAGCTCGTAAGAGCTAATCCACCCGAATTACGCCAAATAATAGGTAAAAAACTAGAGTTCTCAACAAATACTGAACCACAGTTTACTTGGGTAAAATGCCGATATCTCCCTCTAGTAACATCTCCACTCCAAACCCCTGTCATACACCAAATCACCAATGTACTCAAATCCTGCGTTCAATCCAAACTAAGCATTAAATTCAATAATATATTTCCAACAACAATTCAATTTCAACAATAGAACATATATAATACCAATCATCAATTTATAAAAATGTTAAATTTTAACCGTATGAACTTACCTGGCTAAATTGCAGAAATGTCAAAGTACATAGACATTTTGGTAATTTTCCATAGTACATAGGCATTTTGGTAATTTTTTATTCTCCTCAATTTTCCACCCGACCTTGATCTAAATTAATAATTTCATTCAATTTATTAATTCAAACAATAAAACAATTTATTTTATGAAATTTATTTTATACATTTTTACAAAATTGCCCTTAACATTTTACTTTTATTCAATTTAGTCCTTAAGCCTAAAACATGCAAATTGACCATTTTTAATGAAAACCCATGCTATTCAAATATTCATGGCATTCATTTCAGCCCATTTTTGCAATAATTTCACAACAAAACCTTGTATTTTTACTATTTTAACAATTTAGTCCCTAATTAGAAAATTCATCTAAATTACTTAACAAAATACTTTTAAATATCAACCAATATCTCAAATTCATCGCTTAAAAACTAAAATCATATATATTCATCAATGGAAACATTCACAATCTTTAACAGTTTCAAAATCGAAGGTACAGGCTAGTTGGACCTAGTCGCAACGATCTCAAAAACATAAAAATTACAAGAAACGGATAAGAATTGAACTCACATGCAAGACTATAAAGTGGTCGAACCTCCAAGTTAAGCTCCCATGGTGTTTCGACAATGAAAAATAGAAAGATGAAAAGAAAATGTCTTTTTCTTCTTTTAATTTTGTTTTAATTTCAACAAATTTACAATTATGCCATTATCATTAAATTTTCTTTCATTTTTAACTCTAATTGTCATTCCACTCATTATTTATGGCTTAATTATCACTTAATCCCTTCCTCATTTATTATCACCTAAATATATTAATTAACAAGCTTTACACATTTTTCAATTTGGTCCTTTTCTCTTAATTAACAAACTAAACATTAATATTTGTTAACCAAATTTTAATACGACTATAATGACTCTATTAATACTCTAAAAATAATATTTACGAATTAACACGATAAAATTTATGGTCTCGAAACCACTAAAAACTGAGCTATTACATTTAGCTTTCAAATTAGCTTGGAATCTTCAATCTTGATAGAGAACTGTTTCAAAATCAACTTCAAGGGTGTTCTTTGGATAATTTTCGTGAAAAAATAAGATGACTATTGTTCTCCTTTATTTATTTATTTATATATGCCTTCTCAAAGTGCTAAAAAACTAAAAATAAAAAATCTTTGTTGGTGTCGTACACGATTCTAGCGAGTTACACGTGTAACACCCTTAACCTATGTCCGTCACCGGAACAGGGTTACAGAGTCTTACTGGATTTGTCATAACATTTATAGATAATTAATGACAATTATTATTCAATTTTCGAGATTATTCATAACGTCACTTAAAAGAACACTTGAGGCCCGATATGAGTATTAGAATCGAGTTAGGACTAAATGGGGGACTCAGAGAATTTTTCGTGAAATTTTAAAATTTTTCTTTAATACAGGGTACACACACCCGTGTAGTCAAAGGACACGCCGGTGTGACCCTAAGACACACCCGTGTTGCAGGCCGTGTTCGACCCCATGTAACTCTCTGACTTGTGCCATACGGCCAGCCACACGCCTGTTTGACTAAGCCGTATGATCAATTTAATTTTTAAAAGTTAGGTGCAGGGTTCACACAACTGAGACACATGTCTGTGTCTCTACCTGTGTGCTCAATTCTGAGCATTCTGTTTCTAAATTTTAAGATGCAGGGGACACATGGCCAAACCACACGCCCATGTGCCAGCCCGTGTGTCACACACGGTCAAGACACACGCCCATGTGTCTACTTGTATGAACAAAATAAAGACATTTCCTAGCTTTATTTCTCACCCAAATTTGTCAATAACCTACACCAACACTTACAAGTATATACCAGCCAATCCAAGCATTATAACCAAACTAATTTTAACATCTAACATGGTATATCATTATATGCATACAAATTTATAATTCTATCTTTATTAAGTATATTCATTTAGCATAACTCAATCAATCCATAATATATACTCATGATATTGCCATAGGATAACCTTATTAGATATACCAAAACATAACCATTACTAGTCATTCCAATATCTAGATTACAAGTAACATTTATAAGTCATTAATGGCTAAGTTACCTATACATGCCATTATACCAAAATGAGGTTACTATTTATACCAAAACAAGTTAGTGGATAGTGTGATGATGCTCCAATCGATCTCAAACCTTCGCGAGCTTCTGAGCACTATAAAACAGAGAAAATAAAATTAATAAGCATTATATGCTTAGTAAGTTCGTATAACAGGAATTAAACTTACCAATCTCATTTATTAAAATTAAGAATACAATAATATGTTTTTCCATCAACTTGGCAAATTGCCTAAACACATACACTCAATCAAACAAGTTAGTTACATAAGTCTCATGTATATCAAATAAGCATAGATGAGCTCATCATAAAACAATTCATCAGATTACTCAGAATCATTCAAAATATAATTTTATTTATCTCATCGCTTTCTCTTGTTAGGATTTTTATCCGTTGAATTATTGAAATATCGATGAATACTTAAATAGTACACTCAAAGTGTACGTATCTATAAATTGTCAATTCTTATTCAGGGAGCACACTCTCGAGCCACATGTCAGGATGCTCAAACGAGCCATATAATCATGTAACAGGACACTTATCCGAGCTAAACAGGAAACTCATAAGAGTTTTTACTCAGAAAGCTTATAGAGCCTTTCAGATATCTCCAAAGAGATAATATCAAGGAGCTTCAGATAAGGTAACAGAGAATTCAAAAGAGCTTAACAGGACACTCATGAAGAGCTGTGTTTGTGTCCTCATTATATGCGGGATCACAACCAACGTATGTCAGGACGCTCACAAAGAGCTGCGGTAATGTGTAACAAATACAAGATCACTATCGATCAGGATGCTCGCAGGAACTATATATATATCAATATGCTCGAGAGGCTATATCGGGATTACTCGTCCGAGCTAAATCCCAATCTGCAACATATGCAGATTTACATTCATATACAGGAAATCACATGTATCTATCGATTTTCATTATTCAAACGAAACTTAACATTTTAATGACATTTTCTATCATGTGATCATTCATATATTTATAACATTCATATAGTAACATAAACATTTACTTCATTCAAATTAAATATAACATTCAATTCAAACATGTTAATATACATAAATAAGTTACATGAACTTACCTCGATAATAATTCGTACAAGAAAATCTACTAATCCGAAACTTTCTCTTTTCCTCGATCTAGCTTTGAATTTGTGTTATTCGAAGCCAATTATGCCAAGAAAGCTTGTTTTCTCTTTCCTAGGGTTTCCATGGAATATTTGGGGAAGAAGATGATATAAAATGATTTTTATTTCTTATTAATTATTTATCATCCATTAATTTTTCTCTTTTCTAATTTAGTCCTTGCCTTTTTTAAAATTTTCAATGGATGAATTATCAAAAATATCTACTAACTTTTCTTTAATGGTCTAATTACCATATAAGGACCTCAAGTTTTGAATTCCATAGCTATTTGATTCCTCTAGTTACTAGAATTCAACTCTTGCATTTTATGCAATTTGGTCATATCCGTAATTAAGTACAAAATTGAAAAAAATTTGTTATCAGAATTTTCTTATGACCTTCCTATCAAAATACTAACCATACAAAAATATAAAAAAAAATTTTCTTTCCGACTCGGATTTGTGGTCCCGAAACCACTGTTTCGAGTTCACTGAAAATGGGTTGTTACAACACGCCTTGTCCACACGCCTATGTGGCTCACACCGCATTGTAGTCTAGCCCTATGAAAAACTATTGACTATGTGTAGTTTCCAAACTGCTCCAGTGTTTTGATTTTTTGCTCCTATGGTTCCCAAGTGCTCGATAAAGCTTCAAAATATGAATTTAAAGGATTACGAGTATATAATTCACAATTAATACCACTTAATCACCCAAAATGTACTAAGAATGAGGCTAAAATATGTTACTTTAGACACTTATCAGTTTGGATATTGTATAACTCTTGTTTTATTAATTTTGCTACTATTTTAAAGGCACTTGCTTGTTAAGTTGCAACTATATTAGTATTATTAAGTATAAAGACATTTTTTAATGTACTTTCAATTTGTTGGGAAACATTTATTTTAATGTTTTTAGTATATTTGATATATTATATTTTTAAAATTTTTATATAAAAAATAATATAAAAATTTGAATACAGGCTGATCGGGTCCGGTTTGGATAAAATTTTAAGCACATTTTTTGGTTGGCATCAACCCAGCCTAACCCATGATTAGCTCTAATCTACACTACTATATATAAAAGGAGGGCTTAGGGCCTCATTTACTTGACACTTGTCCATTTTCCATTTTTTTGACATAATAATATAATGGATAAATTTCAATTCTAATCCCTCTATTTTTTTAGATTATAAAAGGTTAGTTAATTTTCAGTTTTGATCCATAGTGCGCTCAAATTTCAAATTTAATCTCTATACTTAAATCTTGAAATAATTTGACACCTCAACACTATAAAAATTCTCTATTAAATTGAGGTCCATTACAATGTTATTTGTTATATGGATATTAAGTGAGTATTCTTTTTCAATTTCAAATTTTTACACCAACAAATTTAATAAAAGAGTTTTAACAGTGTTAACTGTTGCCATATTTGAAAGCAAGGAAAAATTCTGCAGTTGCCTCTATGGCCACAACTTGATGCACTGTTATTTTAAAAAAAAAGTATTGAGATATTTGGTGTAGAGATTTTTAGAAGAGTTAGAGCCCAAAACATGAAGATCGATTGAGTTAAAATTGAAGACTTGAAGAATTGTTACTTACAGGTTAAGTAAAGTCACTTTCCATATTTAAAGGCCTTAGATTACACTTAGATTCTTATGGAATTATGTCAAGATTATCATGTAACACCCCTTACCCGTATCCAACACCGGAATAGGGTACGAGGCATTACCAAAACACATACACTTGTAAACGTATTTAACCGAGTTATAAAATTTCATCAAAATTAAAACTTTCAAAATAATTAACATGTTTCTATAACTTTTCACAATATATCCTCAAAATATTATAATCATAATAATTAGGGCCTGCGAGACCCGATACATACTCATGCAATTTAATGCTTCATTTCCATTTCATTCAATTCGCAATTTCTCATGCTCATAATTTAAATCATATCACTAGCAATTTCCATTTAATTCACGTACAATTCAATGACATCAATTCAAAACTAATACGTATTTACCATTTAACTCAATGTTTATTGATTATACCATTCAATAACACATTTATGAAATTCTCAATTTAGCAATGAAAATATCACTTTAGTTTGAATAACAACATCGTCCTGATATAAATACACTACCACTTATCCATTTACTTTAATTCTTTTGGGCCCATTTGTCACTTACCATCCTAATCAAATTAGGGAACGGTCACGGAAAATTGAGTACTTCACTTTCACTTTGCCATAGTATAACTATGGTCTTACGTATGATCACTTATCACTTGTCCCTGATCAGATAAGTGTAGCCACCTATCACTTTGTTTCTTGATCAGATAAGTGTAGCCACTTATCACTTTGTCTCTTGATCAGATAAGTGTAGCTAAAGCTATCACTTATCACTTTGTCTCTTGATCAGATAAGTATAGCCGAAGCTATCACTTATCACTTTTCACTTGTCACTTGATCAGATAAGTGTAGCCGAAGCTATCACTTATCACTTTGTCACTTGATCAGATAATTATAGCCGAAGCTATTACTTATCACTTTCCACTTGTCACTTGATCAGATAAGTGTAGCTAAAGCTACCACTTATCACTTTGTCACTTGATCAGAAGTACTCAAATCCGGCGTTCCGCTCAATTTGATCATTTATTCATATATCAGGCTTACCAACATGTGTTAATTCATAAACCATTCATGGTATTATTTCATGCCAAATCATATACTGAATATACCATACACACATACTATGAAACTTTATTTTCACACATGAGCTTAAACCATGACCAATAATGCACAAAAATAAGCATCATTCATATTTCATCGTTTATGAGTTATAATCAAACATATGACCATTTATACACGAATCATTCATATATTTCCCAATTTTCCTCCTCCTCCTCTCCATTTCACATCCTTAATGTGTATAACACACTTAAACAACATTAACCATAATTTCAATATTCACTAACATGTATATTCAAAGCTGTTTATCCGAGTCAGAGTCACTAAATTATTTTTATCCGGAGCTACAGAGCTCCAAATTAAGATCCGTTAATTTTCCCTGAAACTAGACTCACATATCTTCATACCATAAAATTTTCATAATTTTTGGTTCAGCCAAATAGTACAGTTTATTCTTTAAAGTTTCCCCTGTTTCGCTGTCTGACAGTTCCGACCACTCTTCACTAAAAATTAATTATCTCATTGTACAGAATTTGGATGATGTTTTAGCTTGTTTCTTCTAAAAATAGACTCATTAAGGATTCTAACCATATAAACTATAACTCATAATCATTTTTGTACAATTTTTAATGATTTTCCAAAGTCAGAACAGGGGAACCCGAATTCATTCTGACCTTGTCTCACAAAATCTATTATATCTCATGATTTACAATTCCATTGCTCACATCATTTCTTTTATAAGAAACTAGACTCAATAAGCTTTAGTTTCATATTTTATTCATCCTCTAATTCAATCTCTACAATTTTTGGTGATTTTTCAAAGTTACACTACTGCTGCTGTCCAAAACTGCTTTAGTGCAAAATGTTGATTTCCATTTTGCCCCAAATTTCACAGTTTATACAATTCGGTCCTTTCTCAATTAACCCCTCAATTAATATAATTTTCTCAATTAGTACTTTACTAGACATTATAAGTTGTTACACAACTATTGAAATTCAGAATTTCCACATATAACTCTATCTTCAAACTCTTTTACTATTAGGTCCCAAACATTCACTTTCTATTCAATTCTTTCAATAAAATCAGCATATGAACAATTTAAAGCTCTAATTTCATGCTAAATCATCATATACTTCCAGCACATATTCATATCAACTTTCAACTTCTTTCATAAAATCAAAAACTAATGGATTTAACAAGTGGGCCTAGTTGTAAAAGTCATAAAAATACAAAAATTTCAAGAAATAGTCAAGAATTGAACTTACTTGTAATAAAAATATGAAGAACCAGCTTGAAGAAGCCCTTCCATGGTGTTTTAGCTGATGAGAATTCAGAAAAAATGAAGAGAAATCTAGATAATTCCACTTGGGTCCTAACTTTATTAAGCAAATTTTGCAATTTTCCAATTTTGCCCTTAATTCTCCTTACTTTCTTGCTGATTTCATGCCTCTGCCGTCCAGCCCAAATAGACCTTGGGTCTATTTTCCTTTTAAGCCCTCTTCCTTTTATCATTTAAGCTATTTAATCATTTCCCAAAATTTTGCATTTGTTACAATTTAGTCCTTTTAGTTCAATTAATTATCGGAACTTTAAAATTTCTTAACGAAACTTTAATACTAACTTTTTAACACTCCATAAATATTTATAAAAATATTTATGGCTCAGTTTAAAATCCCCGAGGTCTTGATACCTCATTTCGATTCTAATTATTTTAATATTTATTTCTAGTGCACTATTCACTATTTCAAAAATTTTCCTAACTTCATATTTAACTTATACTTACTAAATTAATAATATTTTCTACCCATTTGTCGAATTTAGTGATCTCGAATCACCGTTCCGACACCTCTGAAAATTCAAGCCATTACATTTTTTTTTCGTCGGATTTGTGGTCCCGAAACCACTGTTCCGACTAAGCCTAAATCGGGCTATTACAACTCTCCCCCCCTTTAGGGATTTTCGTCCCCGAAAATCTTACCAGATGGTAGGTTAATGATTTACTTCCACAGTATATTTCAAATTCACACATGATTTTGGATTTTCATATCTTTTACAGATAATCACATAGATTCATAAGAAAATCAGGATAGCGATATTTTAGCATCTGAAGCTACACAAAGTATCGAAAAATTACAATCCATATAGAATGATATCCATTTTGATAACCTGAGTAGTTTTCAGAACTATCAAATATTTCTCTCTTTTTATATTGTCCTCATTTTCTAATTCATTCACTTTTCCGACCACATTATTATTTTCCCGTACACGAACTTCTGTAACACTACACTCGTAAGCTTATTCAACCAAAATCTCACAAATTTCATTGTAACATTTTACTAGTATGGGGGTGAGTGTAGTAAAGCCTCAAATTTATCTTACACATAAATGCGCATAACACATACCATCACAAATAGCCAATTCATTACTAAGTTCACATTCTCAAAGCATTTAATAAACATTTGCTTTTAATCACTTTTGTTCTCAACACAAAATTCTAACTCAAATCACTAATTCACAATCAAAATTTCTATATAGCATCATAATCCAAATATCATAACTCATATGCTTGTATAATTATAACATTCATCAATAAAAAAAATGTTTTATTCTTTGATCCATACCTTTATGAGTTTCAACTCATAATCAATACATTTTCACTCAAACATTTTAGTATTTATTTCTATACTATTAGAATTACCTCAATTGAAAAATATATCTGTCTCATCAAGATAATTTTCGTCATAGAACAATACTGATAAGGGGGTGATGGTGAAGTCATAAATCTTTCAACTTGCTCTCATAGATACATATATATATGATTTTGTATTCATCATCAATGTAATACCATCATAACCACGTAATTCATTCCAAGCAAATTAACACATCTATTTATTACAAATGTTTTCTGTCACTCACAATTTCACACAACGAATTTACTTACTCAAGCTCAGCGTTAATATCTATTTAAATTCCAATACTTGGCTTCTATTTTACTTACCAACATTTGCCAAATTAGAGAACGTCTTACGGAATTGTGTACTTCGTTTTCTCGATGCCATAGTCCAACTATGGTCTTACACGTAATCACAAATCACATACCGATGCCATAGCCCAACTATGGTCTTACACGAAATCACATATCACTTACCGATGCCATAGCCCAGCTATGGTCTTACACGGAATCACATATCACACATATCACTTACCGATGCCATAGCCCAGCTATGGTCTTACACGGAATCACATAATCACATGTTCACATGTTGCCATGGTCAAACCATGGTCTTTTCCGTCAATTCATCACATATCACTGAACGAAAGTACTCATTCCTGCGTTCTACTCAATTTGACTTCCAATTCAAATTTTTCATACTATTATAATATTCATGGTTTAGACATAAAACAAAATATCTTATTATCTTTAATTTAACAATTAAACATAAGATTCTATCATATGAACATACTAATTTCACTTATTCAAGCAGATGTACATACACACGTTCCATCTATTTAAGTAAATTTGCTTATCATATTCACTTAATCAAATATGTTGAGCACATAGCATTATATAATCACCAACATACTTGGATGAGCTTGTCACAATATAAACTTTTTTTTTTAACTTATAGTCATCTCTTTTCATACATGAACACATCCATATCACAAATTTTTATACTTACCTTTCCAAATTCCAACATAACGTGAGCATATTTCATTTATCTCAATATCATTTTTAGCATTATCGAAAATAGCTCGATTGAAAATCATCTCTGTCTTAACAAAGCAATTTCGTTAGAGCCCGGAGATATCACATCATCAAGAGTAATAACGTGGCATGTATAGCTAGGCTCACATATGCTACGTTTGGTCCGAGAACCGACTAAAACGTAGCTCTGATACCACTAAATGTAACACCCCTTACCCGTATCCAACACCGGAATAGGGTACGAGGCATTACCAAAACACATACACTTGTAAACGTATTTAACCGAGTTATAAAATTTCATCAAAATTAAAACTTTCAAAATAATTAACATGTTTCTATAACTTTTCACAATATATCCTCAAAATATTATAATCATAATAATTAGGGCCTGCGAGACCCGATACATACTCATGCAATTTAATGCTTCATTTCCATTTCATTCAATTCGCAATTTCTCATGCTCATAATTTAAATCATATCACTAGCAATTTCCATTTAATTCACGTACAATTCAATGACATCAATTCAAAACTAATACGTATTTACCATTTAACTCAATGTTTATTGATTATACCATTCAATAACACATTTATGAAATTCTCAATTTAGCAATGAAAATATCACTTTAGTTTGAATAACAACATTGTCCTGATATAAATACACTACCACTTATCCATTTACTTTAATTCTTTTGGGCCCATTTGTCACTTACCATCCTTAATCAAATTAGGGAACGGTCACGGAAAATTGAGTACTTCACTTTCACTTTGCCATAGTATAACTATGGTCTTACGTATGATCACTTATCACTTGTCCCTGATCAGATAAGTGTAGCCACCTATCACTTTGTTTCTTGATCAGATAAGTGTAGCCACTTATCACTTTGTTTCTTGATCAGATAAGTGTAGCCACTTATCACTTTGTCTCTTGATCAGATAAGTGTAGCTAAAGCTATCACTTATCACTTTGTCTCTTGATCAGATAAGTATAGCCGAAGCTATCACTTATCACTTTTCACTTGTCACTTGATCAGATAAGTGTAGCCGAAGCTATCACTTATCACTTTGTCACTTGATCAGATAATTATAGCCGAAGCTATTACTTATCACTTTCCACTTGTCACTTGATCAGATAAGTGTAGCTAAAGCTACCACTTATCACTTTGTCACTTGATCAGAAGTACTCAAATCCGGCGTTCCGCTCAATTTGATCATTTATTCATATATCAGGCTTACCAACATGTGTTAATTCATAAACCATTCATGGTATTATTTCATGCCAAATCATATACTGAATATACCATACACACATACTATGAAACTTTATTTTCACACATGAGCTTAAACCATGACCAATAATGCACAAAAATAAGCATCATTCATATTTCATCGTTTATGAGTTATAATCAAACATATGACCATTTATACACGAATCATTCATATATTTCCCAATTTTCCTCCTCCTCCTCTCCATTTCACATCCTTAATGTGTATAACACACTTAAACAACATTAACCATAATTTCAATATTCACTAACATGTATATTCAAAGCTGTTTATCCGAGTCAGAGTCACTAAATTATTTTTATCCGGAGCTACAGAGCTCCAAATTAAGATCCGTTAATTTTCCCTGAAACTAGACTCACATATCTTCATACCATAAAATTTTCATAATTTTTGGTTCAGCCAAATAGTACAGTTTATTCTTTAAAGTTTCCCCTGTTTCGCTGTCTGACAGTTCCGACCACTCTTCACTAAAAATTAATTATCTCATTGTACAGAATTTGGATGATGTTTTAGCTTGTTTCTTCTAAAAATAGACTCATTAAGGATTCTAACCATATAAACTATAACTCATAATCATTTTTGTACAATTTGTAATGATTTTCCAAAGTCAGAACAGGGGAACCCGAATTCATTCTGACCTTGTCTCACAAAATCTATTATATCTCATGATTTACAATTCTATTGCTCACATCATTTCTTTTATAAGAAACTAGACTCAATAAGCTTTAGTTTCATATTTTATTCATCCTCTAATTCAATCTCTACAATTTTTGGTGATTTTTCAAAGTTACACTACTGCTGCTGTCCAAAACTGCTTTAGTGCAAAATGTTGATTTCCATTTTGCCCCAAATTTCACAGTTTATACAATTCGGTCCTTTCTCAATTAACCCCTCAATTAATCTAATTTTCTCAATTAGTACTTTACTAGACATTATAAGTTGTTACACAACTATTGAAATTCAGAATTTCCACATATAACTCTATCTTCAAACTCTTTTACTATTAGGTCCCAAACATTCACTTTCTATTCAATTCTTTCAATAAAATCAGCATATGAACAATTTAAAGCTCTAATTTCATGCTAAATCATCATATACTTCCAGCACATATTCATATCAACTTTCAACTTCTTTCATAAAATCAAAAACTAATGGATTTAACAAGTGGGCCTAGTTGTAAAAGTCATAAAAATACAAAAATTTCAAGAAATAGTCAAGAATTGAACTTACTTGTAATAAAAATATGAAGAACCAGCTTGAAGAAGCCCTTCCATGGTGTTTTAGCTGATGAGAATTCAGAAAAAATGAAGAGAAATCTAGATAATTCCACTTGGGTCCTAACTTTATTAAGCAAATTTTGCAATTTTCCAATTTTGCCCTTAATTCTCCTTACTTTCTTGCTGATTTCATGCCTCTGCCGTCCAGCCCAAATAGACCTTGGGTCTATTTGCCTTTTAAGCCCTCTTCCTTTTATCATTTAAGCTATTTAATCATTTCCCAAAATTTTGCATTTGTTACAATTTAGTCCTTTTAGTTCAATTAATTATCGGAACTTTAAAATTTCTTAACGAAACTTTAATACTAACTTTTTAACACTCCATAAATATTTATAAAAATATTTATGGCTCAGTTTAAAATCCCCGAGGTCTTGATACCTCATTTCGATTCTAATTATTTTAATATTTATTTCTAGTGCACTATTCACTATTTCAAAAATTTTCCTAACTTCATATTTAACTTATACTTACTAAATTAATAATATTTTCTACCCATTTGTCGAATTTAGTGATCTCGAATCACCGTTCCGACACCTCTGAAAATTCAAGCCATTACATTTTTTTTTCGTCGGATTTGTGGTCCCGAAACCACTGTTCCGACTAAGCCTAAATCGGGCTATTACATATCATATGTTGATTTTTAGTTCTACTTTATAAAAAAAATGACAAGACTATGACTCTTATATAAGCAAAACTTAAGTAGTATATAAACTTAAATTTTGTCTAAGTTAAAGAGATCGAGAGATAGAAAGAGCACAAATTTGTTCAAGTTATGGACATTTTATATATGCATTATTTTTGTAAGTAATCAAGAGAGTCTCTTATATTGTAAGACTAAGCTTTTGATGAAGAAGCGTAGTGGGAGAATAATTTAGTTTTTATACAACGGTGAGACCGTTAAATTGGTGAGAGTTAGGCTGATGTTAAGACTTAAATCATTTATTGTACTATAAGAAAGATAGTGGATCATTGCTTTATGTAAGGTCCCATAGATGTAGACTGAGGTTGAACTATGTAAACAATTTCGGTATTCATCTTTACATTTATGCACTTTCGGTTTCATGGTTGAAACAGTGACCACAACACTATTTCATCCATAGTTTCTAATTGTGAAGCAAGTACCCTCTTGTTTCTACATTAACAAAGAAACTTACATTTTTAAACTCTTAAAGTAAAAAGATTAAATTTTTAAAAATAAAAGTATGAAGATTAAATTCCAAATATATGAATAGTACAATAACTTAAAACAATTGCAATCTTTAATTTTTATTCTATAATTAATAAATAAATATTTAATTCAATATGGAATGTGGATAAAAATCATACAAATATAAAATTAATAATAATGACTTCATCGTACATATATATATGATTATTTAATGAAACAAAAAGAGTGATTAGGTTGGTAGGGATAGTAGTCGACATTAGTGGTAAGATTTCTCCCGATTAAGTGTGGGTTTGGATGGATGGTGCGGTATTGTGTGTTTAGTTTATTTTTTGTTTCATGCTACAGTATTAAATCTTACTGTCATAAGTTTTTTTGCACTAACAATAGGTAAATACATCGCCTATCCAAACTCAAACTAATTTGATATTAAATAAAGGTGAATGTATTGTATGAAACTGTTATGCCACGTCATCCCTATTCCTTTTCAATAGGGGAATGACAAATTAAATTTTTCATTCTGAAAAAATTTAAGTCAACTAAAAATACTAAAAATTAGGAAAAAAATCTAATTTATTATTCTTCTATTAAAAAGAAATAAAAATAATGTAAAATCGTAATTTCTCACTATCTATTCGTTAAATAAAAAACATATTGAAAAAGAAATAAATGAATTATAAGTATACAAAATAATTATGGGTTTCGAGGTGTGTGGGCTTGACTCGAGAAAAAACAAATGCGGTGGGCGCAGTAATTTGGGTGGGTGATCGAAAGTTACGTATGTGAAGTTCTGTCGACGCCATTCATTTTAACCAATGAAACAAATAAAAAAAAGAATCTTTGTGTTATAAAATGACAGAAAAGGAAAAAGAAGAAAAATATACATTATTTCAGTGTCAAGTTTTCAAAAGGTTGAATGTTGACGAAGATGAAACTCTTCAAGTATACTTTCCATGGAATTAAATGTTTCTTTATCAACATGGAATCAAATGTTGAACGCTAATGACTTGGTCTTAATTCAATTTGTCCTCATTTTACTCTTTATTTTTTTTAAACTGTTTTTCCTTTTTTAGACTTCCAAACTGGGGCTTCAGTCTTCATCTTTCATGCCAAGTAGGGAAAAATATACCCAAAATTTATACATTTGTTTTTTAATTTTTTATGAAAATAATAATATTGCAATTTCAGCTTTTTAATAATCTCTGCCTTTTAAACCTATTTTTTCTTCGGCTTATTAGTACAAAAGGCTTTTAAAAAATTAATAAAAATTTATTTGAACCCCTATATTAAATTTACACTCAATTGAGCTCTTGTTGTTAAAAAGATCAATTAAGTTTTCCCGTGTTAATGGTTTCAATCTTTAATCAAGTTGATCGTTAAAATCAATCAAAGAACCAATCAGATGGTGACACGTGATACCTTGTAATTTAATCTTATTTTTTTATCTTAAAAAGCATAAAAATTTATTAAATATATATAAAATTATATAAATTATAAAAATATAAAACTTATAACAGTTCTAGTAAATTATAAAAAACATAAAACATATTTAAAATATTTAAAACTTTCTATAAACTTATAAAAAGGATTAAAAAATCCATAAAAACTTATAAAAAAATTCAAAGCAAGTTCTAATAAATTAAAAAATTTATAAAAATATAAAAAAATTCATTCATTGGTTCCTTATTTTAGAAATTAAGTCCCTAAAATAAAAATGAATATGTGACATTAGACTAACAGTTGGATAATGAGAATAGTCATCCTAATATTTTATACCAACATTTGCCAATATTGGTAACCTTTGGATAATAAAATTTTGATTTTATAGTATCTAATCATACTAAAAATACTTTGCCATACAATATTTACCAAACAATTTTAAACTTTTCAATATCCAAACTATTGCATTGTAATTTAAAAATTGGAGTTAAAAGTTTTTAAAATAAAAATAAATAATTTTAATAAAAAGGAGAGGGTCCCGCAATTATCAATTTATTTGTGGAAGATTGAGAACATTTTATTTAACATGAAAATGACTCTAATGATATGAAAACTATTCCCATTAACTGTTAGATAGATGCCATGTGTTCATTATTATTTAGGGGCTTAAATGTCTTTTTATTGGAATTTCTATTTTTTTTATATCATTTATAAGTTTTTAAATATTTTAAATATGTTTTATTAATTTTATAAAAAAATTATTTGTAGAAGATCGAGAACATTTTATTCAACATGAAAATGACGCTAACGATCTGAAAACTATTCCCATTAACTATTGGACAGATGCCATATGTTCAATATTATTTAGGGGATTAAACGTCTTTTTATTGTACTTTCTAAAATTTAATAGTTTATTAGATATTTTATATCATTTATAAGCTTTTAAATATTTTAAATATGTTTCATTAATTATATAAAAATTTATTTACGGAAGATCGAGAACATTTTATTCAAGAAAATAGTCCTAACAATTTAAAAACCATTCTCATTAACTGTTGGGCAGATGCCATGTGTTTATTATTATTGAGAGGCTTAAATATCTTTTTATTGTAATTTCTAAATTTTTTATATCATTTATAAATTTTTAAGTATTTTAAATATATTTTATTAATTTTATAAAAAAATTAATTTATTATAGTCTTTTTTATAAATTCTTATGATATTTATGATTTTTTTAAGTTTTATAATATTTATAATAATCATAAGTTCATATCAATTTAATTATTTAAAATTATTTATATGGTTTTATAATAATTTTTATGAGAAAAATATAAGATTAAATCAAAAGTTGTCATGTGTTGCCATTTGATTGATCTGTTAGTTGATTTTATTTATCAACGTGATCAAAGATAAAAATCATTAATGGAGGGACTTAATTAATTTTCTTTTTATTGCGTACAAATTTAGTGCAAGGACTTAATTATTTTTTGTTTCCGTTTTTTCTTAGGACCCTTTGTACCTTAAGCCTTTTTTATTAAAGGAAAAAGATAACAAACTTGAAACTTCTAAAGAAGACTAATACGCACTTTAGTTCTTAAAGTATATTGTTTTCTCATTTTGATTCTTAAATATTTTTTTTCACTTCAATCCCTAATGTTATTAGATAAATTGAGAACTTTGATAATATTAATGAATAAATTAAAAAAGAAAATTTTAAAACCAAAATAAGAATACAGTATACTTTAAGAACTATAGTGTGGTGTGCATGAAGAGATTAATGTACCGATCAAGTAATTTTTTTACTAATATAAAGCATTTCACTTTCATTAAATAAGTACTTTTGCGATTAGTTTAATCATTACATCTCGTTTACGTGATTAATACAATCAAAATTGGATAATTTCAAGCAATATAAACTCTTACATCTCAATGCAAAAAATAAATAAATTATAAATAATTAAAATTTCAAATTTATTGTTTTTGAATGTTTTGAATTTTTTTTCAAAATTAATATAGTTATTGAATTTTATATAATCTTTTCCAAAATTTATTTTATTTTTTAATTTTTAAGAAAACTTTCATTAACTTTTTCTTTATTTTATGGATTTTTTTGCTATTTATGCTTCTTATAAAAGTTTTTTTTTATATTTTTTGAATTCATTAATTTTTTAAATTAAAAAAACTTTTCTTTAACTTTCTTAATTTAATGGATTTTTTTCCTTTTATGCTTCTTATAAAAAAAAACTTAAAGTTTTTCTCTTTCTTTTTGTATCTTTGAAATTTTTATGATTTTTTCTGAATTTATAAATATTTTTTATAATTTTTAATACTTTTAATATTTTGTTGGAATGACATATAACATAAATAATTTGTGCTAACATACTAATTCAGATAAATTATTGTACTAGGTGTTTACAGGTGGGTTAGGTCTAGGTTTGATTCTAAAAAAATTTAAACATGAGTCCAAGGCCAGTCAAGTCTATGTCATGCAAATGGCTTTTTTACTAAAATAAATTAAAAAAATTATTTGTTAAAATAGGTTGTCAGCCCGATTATATACGAAAATGGGGTGTTTTTTCATTCGCGCCTATCTGACAAGCGCGAATCATTATTTTATATTTTTTTTGTTTTTTAAATAAAATATTATTTTTTTATTTTCGGGTTAGTATGACCCATGTATAAAAATACAGGTTGTGCCTACCTGAGAGGCACAACTAATCGAGCCTTTCTCAGAGGCGCAAATGGTTGTGCCTATCTCAGAGACGCAAATGATTGTGCCTATCTCAGAGGCGCATATGGTGTGGCCCACACGTGCTTGCCTTTTCCCCTATATATACACCCCCAAAAATCAAATGAACACATACACAAAATTTAGCATAGCAAGTTGAACGGAAATAAGAAGATAAGGAGAAGAAAAAAAAGAAAGGAGAAGAAAACAAGGAGGAGGATAAGGTATTTTAGTATATTTTTTTGTAAATAGAATGTAAAGTTTTGTTAGTAATTTTATTATTTGAAAGCTATTTTGTTATGTTATTAATTTTGTTAGCTTATGAATAAAAATTTTTACATTAAAAATTTTATGTATTTTTTTTGCTATTCGAAACTGTTTTGAAAATTTTAAAATTTTTTTAACAGATCTAGTATTGAAGATGAAGAATCATTTTTTCGTATGTGTTTTTTTCGATGGAGAAATTTTGACAACAACCGTGGGATGTATATTTGAATGTTGCAAACAAGTAGCAATGAGATTTAATAAAAATATCTCGTTTGATGATATGAAAGAAAAAATTAGTGAAAAAATTTATAGACGTTGTGGGAGAAGGATGTCGAAACTTTTCTACAATTTTCCAACTTCGACAGATCCCATAAAATTCACCGAAATGGAACTCGTAGACGATGAAGACGTGGAAACAATGGTCACTCTTTATTGTGGGACTCGAAGCAACCAAAATGCACCGATTCAGTTATTTGCTGAGTTAGCTGGTATAGAGGCAACTGAAGATCCCACTTTATTAGGTGAAGAAGATGGAGCTCAAGAGCCATATATAGTGGTTCCGATATTCGTACGTTGATAGTCAATCAACTATACACGGGATCGACATTGATCTTAATGCCGCACCCGAGACTAATGTGGTTGGTGATGATGTATACCAGAGTAGTGATCCTTCTAATCACGAAGTTGATAGTGAGAGTGATCCCGACGTAGACGAGGTCCCGGATGATATTGACGATGAAGGCGTGAATGATGATGGAAACGTTAACGCGTCTTCAGTCGGGAACCAGATTCGTTGTATTGTGATACACAATAATCCTGGGGTACACATGTCTCGGATAGACCCCGATGCGGCACACGCAGCTGAGTTTCCAGAATACCCTGAAATACTACCTGCTCACCGGATGCCTGTATATTCTGATCCTGAGGAATTGTTCGTGGGCCAGAGATTCGAAAGTAAGGAAGAATGTGTTTTTTCCATTAAGCGGTATAGCATGGATATATCAGTAGACTATAAAGTTGTAACGTCTAAATCGACATTATATATTGGAGAGTGTTGGAGGTCGGCGGAAGGCTGCAATTGGCGGATACGAGCTGCATTTATCCAGAAGTCGCAGATGTGGGAGATACGAAAATTTGTTGGGCCTCACACATACACTTCAACACGTATGACAGAAGATCATCGAAAACTTGATTCAAAAACTATCTGTACGTGCATCATGCTAATGGTGAAAGACATGCCTACAATTAAAGTTTTAGTACTGATTGCCGAAATACAGACACGATTCCAATATTGAGTATCATACCAAAAGACATGGATAGCTAAACAAATGGCAATGGAACAATTGTACGGAGATTTCGATGCATCGTACAATGAGTTACAGGGATGGATAGCCGCTATGAGAGAGTACGTACCGGGGACTGTCATTGAGTTGCAGACACGACCTTATTACGGGCCGAATGACCAATTACAATCGAGAAAAAGAATTTTTCATCGATTGTTCTGGACATTTGATCCATGTGTGCGCGCATTTCCCCACTGCAAGTCGTTTGTGCAAGTACATGGGACCTGGCTATATGGAAAATATACACAAATCCTACTTCTTGTAGTTCCTCAAGACGGCAACAGGAACGTGCTCCCGATAGCATTTGCCATCGTCGATAAAGAGAATATGGAATTGTGGGAATTCTTCCTTACCAACCTACGGAGGTATGTTATTAGCAACGATAATAT